>NW_007731242.1:66734-68256 GCF_000696425.1 Galeopterus variegatus | reverse complement strand
TTTTTTTTTTCCATGTGAAGCATGGAAAGTTATTTTCAGTATTGGATTTCAACTGGATTGTTCTTCTACCCAGAGGCTGGCTCTACAGAAGTCATTATCAGTTCTTTGGATGTAACATTTGATCTGTCTCTCAAGATAGACCCCCTCCTTTCCTCTGCTCTTCTCTCCTTGCTTTCCCTCCCCTCTTACTACACTGAATGCATGCAAAATTAATTATCAGTCCTGTCACATCTTGCACTGCTAACAGTGGTCAGTATTGAATTATGGAGAACGTGAATGCAATTTTCAGCAGCCTAATTGCTTCTCCTGTACTCAGCGAAATGTTACATTAAATACCCACAGCACGTAGATTGTATTCGATTTCCATAACAAACTGGTGGGATTTCATTAACCGAATCCCTACCATCTCCTCACTGACTCTTTCCTAACTGCTCTATCAGGCTGGTCTTGGATAAAGCAAATTCCTTTCCCAAGCTGCAGCTGCCTAGTGAGGTATTGATACATTGTGTCCACTTGTAGGTCAGGGAGAGAAAAAGAGCAAGTGGTCCTTGTGAGTGAAGCCAAGTATTGAAACTAGACTGAGTGTTCTTTTTTGGAAGATTGACTGAGTCCCACAGTGCCTCACTCCATTCTAAGCAATTAGGAATATGGTGACAAAGGATCCCCAAGGCTGTCACAGTGTTGNACTCCATTCTAAGCAATTAGGAATATGGTGACAAAGGATCCCCAAGGCTGTCACAGTGTTGTACTGAAAGACTACAAAAAATTTCCCCATAATGAGAGACGACTAATGTATTCCATAGACATCAACTGAGAATTTTTACTGTCCCACAAAGGAAGACAAAATGTAAACAAATTACTATAATGCACTGTTTAATGCAAACCGAGAGCTGTATCTTCAAGGTTCTTGGGTAATTTGGAAGATGCTGCAGTAGCAGAAGAGGACTGAGATATTTACAAAATCTTAAAAGAGAAATTAACACTAGAGTTGGCTGATGAAGGTTGAATAGGAGCTTATTAGGCAGACATAGTAGAAGAGGGCATTTTAGGAAAAATGGTAATAACAGCCAGCGCTGATTGAGAGCTTAATTGTGCTAGTCCTTGCTAAAAGCACATTGCACAAAGGTACTTCAGAAAGTTTATGGAAAGATTTGTATTATCTTTTAATTCTATTTTTCCATGAACTTTTTGAAGTATGTATTAAAACAATTCATCTTCATAGCAATCCTATGAGGTATTATTTCCATCTTAAGAATGAGAAAACTGAGGCACTGAGAGGTTAAGTAACTACCCCGACATTGCACAGATAGTAAAAGAGAAAGAATTTATGCCCAAAAGTATGAAGTAACAGATGGGCAGGAAAGGCAAATCTGGATCATTAAGGGTCATATTGGTCATTCTAGGGAGGTCGGAGTTAATTTGTAAGCAATGGGGAACCACAGAAAAGAAGTGACTAAGTCGGATTTGCATTTTAGAAATATCATTGTGGAAGGAGATGGAAGGATTGATTAGAAGGAAGCCA
>NW_007731242.1:64188-65544 GCF_000696425.1 Galeopterus variegatus | reverse complement strand
AGTGGTGGGTGGGAAGTAGAATCACTGAATGGATTCTTCTGACTACCTTTCCCTATCTCCAGACTCACCAAGTATCTTGAACTAGAAAGTAAGGAAAAGGGGTTAATGCTGAAAAAAAGAGTAAAGGGTTAAAAGAGAACTAGCTTCAGAAGGGAAAATTAAGAAATTGGAGAGCTCCAAAGGACTTAGTAAGCTTGAAAAATGTCTATAAAGTACCCATGTATTCCATGGACTCAGTGTGGGTCCGCCATTGAAATTCCTAGACATATAGGGCGCAGGGCAGGAGTTTAAGAGAGTTTAAGATTGGAGCAACTTTTCTCAGATCAGTTAGCTAGTTTGTTGCAGAGCTGAATCTATAGCTCCCATATCCATTTGTTTTGGATCAGGATACCATCAAGTAGTAGTTCAATTTCCTCCTCCCTGGGAGAGAATCCTTAAACAGCAAGTCCTGACCTGATATGTCTGACAGTCAGTCCTTGTAGGGGACACTGTGGTCCATTGCCCAGATTCCTCCCCATCAGCCTTAAAACCCACCTACACATTCCCCCATCTGCTGGGAGTGTTGGTGACTGACTGGTCTCAGCTGGGTCCCTCTCCAGAAATTGCTCTCTGCCAAAGGAAGTTGTCTATCTCAAGGTTATACTAAAATGAAAAATAAAACAAAAATTTTGTACAAAGGTATTTGTTGCTGTAGGGTAGGAGGGGAGGGGGAGTACGCCTATAGAATATATTTACAGAGATAGAATTACTGTTTCAATGGTATTCATGAAGTTTTACATGTCTGACTCCTATTCCCAAGTGACTTGTTAAAAGTGTGCATCAATACACACATAGAAATGTGCAACAGGATTCATCTCAACACTTCCCTCGCTACCTTTTTAGAAGCTAATTCCTTTGCATCCCCAAATTCCACTAATCTTCAGGAGGACAGTTAAGGAAGAGTACCAAACTTTGAAGCATTAATAGTATGTATTTAAGACATTATATCTTTTGCATTCAATGATGAACATTAAAAATAGAGAAGGTGCTCAAAACTGATTAATGGCAGAGAAAGAGACCCACAGAAAAATATCAGTTTTCTATTTGAAATACGCTCAGTTAACAGCATCATTCCTCCTTTACTCACAGATAAGTCTTTCCCTAATTAGACTATAACTAAAACCAATTGTGGTTGAGGAAGGGATATAGGAAGAGACTATTAGGTAAAGGTGAAAAATGGGGTTTTCAGAGTCACTGTAGTCAACCTTTCACCAATTGCAGAGTCAGATAATAGTACCAACAAGGTTTTCTGGAATTTGAGAGCTGAGTACTATAAAAACACTAAGACTCCTTATTATTATTATTATTATTATTATT
>NW_007731242.1:47539-63772 GCF_000696425.1 Galeopterus variegatus | reverse complement strand
TTATTATTATTATTATTATTATTATTGCCATTTTAAATTTTGAATCAGAGATAGTGGCTAAATAGCAACAATCAAAGAGGCTTGTGACCATTTGCCTGGTAAAATTGCACTGCTTTGTCTCAGGAAGAGAAAGAAAAAGAAATCCTTATTGCCTTATCTTATTGATCAAAGTTTTTCCCTTCTGCTTTGTACCTGGGTTTTTAATACTCGTATTGAAGACTTTTTTTGTAGTCTCTGGTGAGTTTTAAAGATTAATTTTGCAGATAATAAGACATTGTTCTGTTTATCTGTAACATTTCTGACCATAAGATTCTTTGTGATGTTGAAACCCAAAATGGCCCAAAGAAATGAACTACCATAATTAATTGTACCTACAATGAACACTTTTCTTATAGTGTCTTCCTTATATGAGGACCATCTCAAAGTAGTAACAGTTAGGCTTTGTATCTTCTTACATGATGTTTTACTCAGTATTACACAGAATAAAGTATTCATAAAAGTGAATCATCATTATTTTTCTACTATATGTCACATACTCTTCTAGGTTTTGAAGAGATACCATATATAGTCATAATTCCTGCCCTTACAAACCTCCCAATCTACTGAGGAAGCAAGTATCATATATATGAAAAGATAAATATCTTTATAAAGTGTTTCTTGACCATGAGTGCCTATTTGAATAACCTATGGGGCTTTTAAAAGATATCCACTGAAATTCTAATTATTTTTCTGACATGAGGCCCATTTATTTGTATTTTCAAAAAGCTCTACTATTTGGATGTGTACCTATGAAAAGGAATTATTGTCTTAGAAATTCATGGGAGGCAAGGCCTTCTTCCACCTGGAGTTGTCCCTGAAGGTCTTTACAAAGATAGCATGGTGTGAACTGGGTTTTGAAGAATAGATAGAATTTTCATAAGCAAAGAGGAAATGGGGATATTTATGGTACAGAATTGAATAATCTTGAGAAAGAATCCAAAAGCACAGGGAGTGTCCAGAGGAGGATGTATATGGCTTAATAGAAGGGCTATATAATGATAGTAATAAAGCTTTAATATAGCAAGCATTGAGAATTTTGAAAGAAGTTTGATTTTTAAAAGTTGAGTGCAATCAAGGGATTTGGGTTATTGGAAAACTTGGATGTCAAGGATTAGTCTTTCTGGCAATGTGAAACCATGAAGGTGTTTTGAGCAGAGAAGTGACTTCGTGGGAAAATGTTTAAGGACATGAGCAAGGATGGAAGAGGACAGAGAGGGAATGGGGGATGCTACTGCTCTGAGATTATGAAGACTACACTCAGATGCTGGCATTGGAGTAGAAAAAGGATGATGGCATTGTAAAGGAGGAATCCCCCAGACAGCATGGCTGGTTGGACATTGGAGCAGAGAGCAAACTGGTGCCTAAATGAATGGAAATTGATGCTGTCATATCTAAAAATAGGTAATTCATTGAAAGGGAACTGCATTCAGTGGCAAGAGAAAATTAGGGTTTTTCTGATGTTTGAGATGATAGAGAAACATTCCAGCAGAGAAACCAAGGAGGCAGCTGGACATGTAGGATTGAAGCCTAAGACCAAGAAACAGATAGAAAAAGAGATTTTAGGAAACCTTCGTGGAGGCAATAGGTCTTGAGAATGGATGAGATCTGAAGGATGTGAATAAAGACAAAAGTTGAAGGATAACACTCAAACTTCAGGAGAAGTCTATATTTAGGAGGTGGGAGGAGAAAGTGGAGGCACAGTGAAGAAAGAAAGAAGTAACTAAAGAAGAAAAAAGACCAGAAAAGAGGAACGTACAGGGAAAAGAGCATTTCAGGAGCCAAGGAGTGATCAGCACTATCAAAATACTACAAAGAAGCCAGTGAAACAAGTAATATTAGATTTAGTACTCTCACCTGTGTACTAAGCATAATTATTATGGAGTACTTCTATAGATTAAAGGAAATGGTGGGTATTAAGGACTTAGCACAAACCTAGACAAGAGAAAAGAATTTAGCCAAAAGCATCAGCTGGTATAAATGTTACAATTACTAATCACCATCCAACTATGCTGGATGCTTTTCTAGTTACATATTTGAATAAGATGTAATCCTCAATTTCAAAGAGATCAATGTCAATACAAAGATAAGGATGTAAACAGATAAATACCAATTCGTGATACAGTTTTTATAAGAAAGATACATACACAGTAGAAAGAGATACCAGGAGAGAAAAGTGAGCATTTTATAAGTTCTTTGCCAGATTCGAAAAACAGGGTTAGCCATCCATATTAAAATTTACTTTGAGACTTGTAAAATTTGCTAAGCCAGTTCATAGAATATTGCATCAGTGTAGGTATGTTTCTTGACTCAAAGCTGGAGGGAACAACCAGAATTCAGAATCTTCTATCTTTCCTCTGTGCACAGAATTCTTGCTTCCATTTTCTGTAACCTGAGCAGCAGTTATCTTTAGACACAATTTGCAAATTAGGAAAACAAATAAATTGTGTGTAGCATGACAAAAATAGGGTTTGGCCAAATCCAACAACTTTCTCAGTTATACTGCTTGCTGCTCAACTAATGGGTCATTTCACGCTTGGGCGAATCCAGGTTTTCTACTCAAAAGTGTGGTCCTCTGACCTGCAGTGTGGGTATCACATGGATACTTGTTTCAAATGCAGAATCTCAGGCCCCACTCCAGATCTATACTGCTTGCTGCTCAACTAATGGGTCATTTCACGCTTGGGCGAATCCAGGTTTTCTACTCAATAGTGTGGTCCTCTGACCTGCAGTGTGGGTATCACATGGATACTTGTTTCAAATGCAGAATCTCAGGCCCCACTCCAGATCTACGGAATCAGAGTATGCATTTTGGCAAGAACTTTGGGAGAACTCTGAATAGGTTGAGAGTGGCTAGAATCCTGAATTAGGGTGGAGTGACATGACCACATTACCCCCACTATACCAGTGTACTACTGGGTAGTGTCAGAGCATCATGGAGGAATCTTAGGTTATGGTTTAGCTCACAGTCCATGCAGTGGAGGCCACCATTATTAACAAGGTACGATTGTTTTCTCATCTGAGGCATGTGGCATGGGTTTTCACAAATGAGTATTTTTGACCCATTAATGTTAGAAGTAGAAGTGGACATTTGTCTCCAGAAAGTGCTTCCAGACTTGGTAGCAAGTAAAACCTGGAGAGTCCTTCAGAGCTATTGGCCAAGAGCTTCAAAGCTGGTTTATATAAAATTGGCTGTCACTTGCTAACTGCATGACTTTAGGCATTTTTTAAACAACTCTCTAAGCTTCAGTCTTCTCATCCATAGAGTACAGGTAATTATTATACCTATATCAAAGAGTTGCTGGGAGGTTAAATGAGTGAGGTTCTCAAAGGCAGTTTGCACAGTTTCTGGGACCTAGTGAGGGCTCAATAAATATTACTTGACTATTATTATTTGGTTTATTATTATTTTATTATTTATGAGAGCCTATAATCTGATATCATATAAGAATAGTGAAATAATAGACTTCTGAATATTTTAGGGGAAATTTAATAATGTTAAGCTAAGTGATGTCGACAAACACTGTGATGTTAGAAATCCAGGTGGTACTTAGGAATCTATTTTCTAAGTCTCTATTTTGCAGCCAGTAAAACTATTTATTTCTTCCGTGCCTGCTATATTTGAGACAGAGATCTCGGATGCACCTCCTCTTTCCCAAGGAAATGCCATCAGCTCGCCATTCCCACGCTATGCAAATGCTGTTTACAGCTGCAGAAGCAGGTTTGAACAGATGAAGACAGCAGCAAACGAACACATGTTCGCCCTCCTTTGCCACGATTTGTCTTACTCTCCATTTTCTAGGAACACATTTTAAGACGGAAATGTCTTTATCCATTTATATTTAGTCAATTATCTCATTTATTTTCTGTTTTTACAATCTAATTCAACTCAGTTTAAGACACGGCAGCTGTAGAAACTTAGTTTATCTACTTTGAAAGAAAAAGGACAAGTTGATACAGAGTCTTTCCATTTTGTGACGACATGCAATCGAACATGAGCCTGGGATGCTATTCTGGCCCCGATATTAAATTCTGCTATTAAGGCACCGTAGTCAAAATGATATATCCGACTGTGGCCCTATATATTTTCCAGGAAAAGGCAAAAGATTACTTCTGAGGGAATGCCAACTCGTTCTCCCCACAGGTTTTATTCAGAATATTTAATTCTTTTCAGAATTTAGAATACTCAATGGCCTATCACCCATTATTACGTGCCATTCCTAACATCCTTTGTCTCCCTCAATAAGATTGGAAGAAACTCAATTTGTTTCGTCTACAATAATTTCTGTATTCTAGAAACCACGAAAGAAATCCTTGAGCCCTTAGCTCATATTTTTTCCATAAATTGTGGAACACTAGAGTGTTTTAGTTTTACTGATTGTATTTCTTTACCATTTTTCTTCCACCACTGTTGAGTCTTTTCTCCGTCCTCTTGGAAGGTTCTGATGGGAGACTCTATACCTCACCTGTAGATGAGTTCACCTAGTTGCCTAACGTCCCACCGTGACCACTATTCATTTATTAAAGTTAAAGATTGCCTTTTGTTAACTCCATGGCCCACAAGCAATGATTGCATTCCTACTGGGTACAGAGCAGGTCATATTGCAGATGTGTCATTTCCCCCATGGCTGAACCACTGATAATGATTAAAAATTCAGAAGACTACCAAAGAGCCACATATTGTCCCTGCACAGGGAACTTTAGAAACATGTGGTCTAAATTGTTTCTTCTAAGTCTAACCTCAGGTACATCTTCAAGGTATCAATGTGACATCTTTTCATAGGTTCACAGGGAGACCAAAAGGTGATAGAAAATGTTTCTAATTTGTAGTTTTGTTACTGACCCATGGTACTCGTATATGTCAGGTTTTTTTATTGTATATACTTAGGGTGTATGACATGTTTTGTTATACATGTACACAGTGAAATGATAACTTCAGAGCACCTAAAATCTACTCTCTTTGCAAATTTCCATTATGCAACACAATATTATTAACTATAGTCATCATGTTGTACCTTATCTCTAGATTTATTCGTCCTACATAACTGAATCTTTGTACCCTTCAACCTACATCTCTCCATCTCCCCCTCCCCTGTGCCTTGTAACCACCTTTCTACATTTTTTTCTATTTATTTGACTTTTCTTTTTTTAGACTCCACATATGAGTGAGGTCATGCAGTATTTTTCTTCCTGTGACTGGCTGGGTCATATGTAATTCTATTTTTAATTTTTTTGAGCAACCTTCAATCTGTATTTCATAATGGCTACATCGGTTTAGATTCTCACCATGAACTTCACTGTATATTCCATATCCAAAATGGGAGACAGTCCATGGGGTAAAGTACTATCCAAGGCAGTTCACTCTTTACATTCTAAATAGCTGCAACCTAAAACCTTTCCAGATTACCTTCTCCACCAGGGTGTATCTGAACATGCTTCTTTATTTTTAAATATGCTATGTATACAGTTTCACAGATGCAGCATCTATAAACATCTCTATTGTGTTACACCACAGTGTAGTGATCAAGAGCTCAGGCTTTGGCCCTTTCCAGCTCCATAGACTTAGGCTGGTAACTGACCTCTTTGATCCATAGTTCATCTAGAAAATATGTATGATAATAATAGATGTCTCATGGAATTGTTGTAAGGATGAAATGATTTGTAATTAGAATATTGGTGTGAAGTACCAACTGTATGGCCTGCAGAGGCATAAAGTAAATGGTTACTTTCATTTTACATATTAGTTTATGTGTCTGCCTCAGTACATTATAAGCTTTTAGAGAGCAAGCCTTATATTGTAGTTTATTTTTTCATGTCTCTATAGCATAACATTCCATTTAGTAGATTAATAAATAGTGAATGAATAAGTATATGAGTGAATAAACATTCATCTTAAGTATACAATTTATCAAATAAAAATTTTCAGATAGATTTTGTTTCCTTTAGGAAAGCTCCTTAAGATGGCCCTAGTGCCAGTGCTACAGGAGTCAGGGCTACATCTGCAAGGCAGCCTGAGTCCTCCTCTCCAGACACCTGGCAGTGTCTCCTGGGACTATCATGGATCTCAGTCATACCACTTCATTCATTGTTTCATGTCTTAACAGTCATTTTCCTATTTTTTTCACCACTGAAATAACCCATGTGCTTCATTTTCTAATGTTCAGTGTAGATTTAAATTTTCTCCCCATTTTCAAGAACAGAAACAGAAATGCGGCAAACCTCTACATGAACCCACATTTTCTCATGTGTTTAAGTCAAACTCTTATTCTGCAGATAAACAGGTTGCAAAATTGCTGTGTTGAACAAAATTGAAATATGACATTTGCGTGTATGGGTCCATGGCTTTCTTGTGGCAGGAACTGTCCCTTCACCCAACTTCTTTCTTTGTGCCTTACCACCTCCTTGTGAACTAGCCACTGTCCCTGAGGTCTCCACCTTCAAGCTTTCTCAGCACCATTAGCCCTGATACTATTCCTTATTTCCAAGGTTTCCAGACTATTCAGATAGAGTACTGTTTCTGTAGCAATCATGTTTAAAGATTATTATTTTACATTTAGATAAATAAGGAAAGGAAAGGAAACTGAAGCAAAGTGGTAGAAAGACAGATAAGATTAAGAGGTTGGACTGGTCAATTAACAGACTGCTTAGATTTTACAGGTGGCTTTCTGATCAGAGAGCCTGGGGTAGAAATAGGAAGAATGATGACCTTGGCTGAATCCTGTATCGATATGGAAGATAAGACAATGACACGTGAGTTACTTATAAGCACTCTCTGTTGGTAACTGTGTGGCTTAGATTTTACAGGTGGCTTTCTGATCAGAGAGCCTGGGGTAGAAATAGGAAGAATGATGGCCTTGGCTGAATCCTGTATCGATATGGAAGATAAGACAATGACACGTGAGTTACTTATAAGCACTCTCTGTTGGTAACTGTGTTTTTAGTTTTCAAGATGGCAATTCATGACTTTCCATAGCCTCTTCCTGATTTTTGACCAGTTGGATGATAAAAGAAATATAGGGCTTGCTAAAAGTTACAAAATGTCTGTGGCAGTTCTGGCAAGAGATCCTCTAGACCACCAGATTATGCCATCTCAGTAAATTATCAATAACCATTGCCCCACTAAGAGCCAGTGAAGAAGAGACGTGGACTGAAACCTCACCATAGCATCTTTGCTATTCTGGACTGTTGGTTTGCATCCTTGTGCACCTCTGTTTATCTTTTCTTCTCTTTGGTTTCATTGGGATCCTCAGCTATTGAGTTCTGTCCTTAATAGTGATCCCCAATGGGGTACACTCCAGCCTCATTGCAAAAGAGGAAAAGAAATGCACAGCGCAGAACAGGTTGAAAAATGATAACCTTTATAGTTATTATTGCGTGATGCATTTCTGGATTTGTATTATCTGTCATCAAATAGCCAGCACAGACTACATTCATTCATGCCTGTATCAATTCAATAATTAACTCCATGAGAGAACTGGGTCACATCCAGATTTTACCACTTACTGGCTCTGTGACATTGGGTACAGTTATTAGCCTCGTGGAGCTTCAGTTGCATCATCTTTAAAGTCTGAGTGATCATAACTACCTCATCAGGTCATTAGAGAATTAAGCCCTATCTAAAGCTTCTAGGATGGGTGCACAAACATAGCAAATGCTCAAGAGACGGTAACTGAAAAAAATGATTTATACACTTTTTTGATAGTATATGGAGTAATAATTTTCAATTCAAGTAGTGTCTATATATGAGGCAGTCTCATTAGTGGCCTTTTAAAATATTACTGTAGGCTTTAAAAATATGAAAAATTGGGTTTTGACCTCTTTCTTACTATGTTATAAAGTAAAAGAAGATTGAAAAGAAAAAAAAAAGTAGGTTTCCTTTTAATAGATCCATTAGTAGAAAAGAAAGCCAGCACTGAGATTTCTTTGGAGTTAAAAAAAAAAAAAAAAGATAGGAAGTTCATAGGCAAATGCTTAAAATAGGAAGGGTTTTTTTTTTTTTTCAATAAGAGGATAGTTTAGAAGTTTTACAAAGTAATCAAGGGTCTCATGTTTGGGGAAAATTGGAAATAACTTATTCTTTATATAATCAATAAAAAATTATAGAATGAATTTCCAGACTCCTCTCTCTCTCGTCTGCATTTATGGGACAGAGAGATTTTGTCATTCAAGATCTGACTCTGAGGATTTTTGCTAGGTACAAGTTAAAACCCATATTTTTTATCACGCAGTTCCTATGATCTTTTTAGTAATATCCACTTTCGGGACGGCCCTGTGGCGCACTCGGGAGAGTGCGGTGCTGGGAGCGCAGCAACGCTCCCGCCACGGATTCTGATCCTATATGGGACTGGCTGGTGAGCTCACTGGCTGAGCGCTGAGCGCCGTGCGGGCGACACCAAGCCAAGGGTTGTGATCCCCTTACCAGTCACGAAAAAGACAAAAAAGAAAAAAGAAAAGAAAAGAAATATCCACTTTCTTTCTAATATGTCCATTCTGTTGATCTCTGAAGTATCTGTATCTCTAGGAAATGTCGTTAGGGGGGGGGGGTGTTATAGAATGCAGGGCTTTGACTAGACCCAGCTCCTTTGCAGGCCAAGCTAACTTGTCCCTCTGAGGACAGATACTGGAAGTCAGGAGGAGAATTATCTTGAAGCTCAAGAATACTATGACAGAGCCAAGCCTTCTGCTTAGAGAATAATAGTGGTAAGAAATAGAGCATGTTTCCTGTGATCAGGCACATAAGCGAGATTTAAGTTAAAAATGTGGAATATTAACCTGAAAAAGAAAGGCTTGTCAGCACAGAATGTATCTCAATCCCAGGAAAAAAGCTAGTAGATATATTCTGTGAGACTCCCCAAAATTATAATTGGTAAAAGTAGTAGCATTTCCAATAATTAATTAGATGTTGATGATCTTTTTATGAGAGGGAGTTCCCCAACACCAGATGTACTGAAGGAAAAGGAAGGGGAACCATGTTTCAGGGTTATTTAAGGAATTCACCCATCAAATACATTCTGACTTCAGTAACTACTAAACCCTCCTCTGTCTTAGAGATTCAATGATTGTTCAAATTAGATTTTTTTAACCTGATTTTCACTGGGAAATTGTTCTCTGATGCATCAATACAGTCTCTCCTCTTTGGAATTTATGAGAAGTTATAGAAATCCAGAGCATATAAAGGTGATGGCTGGTTAGCATATTACTCTTGGAGAAATGTCCCCAAATAACTTTAAAAAGTGATCAAAGCTGTATTGGGGATTTTATTTATTTTAGCATCATTTTGATTTCTTCTACTTTGTTGGGGGTAGGGAAGGAGAAAAAGAGGGAGAAAGAGAGACCATATTCAATTCCCAAATGAAAAAAAAAGCAATAAATTAAAATTTTAAAAATAAACGTAACACTGTGCTGGGTTGTTACGGCCATTTACAAAGCTCATCTTGCCTCACACCTGATTGACTTCCTGCTGAATCTGAAGCACCTCCCTCAAGAGCATCATCACACAAATGTTAGAAATCCTAATATGTTGCAGTTTTGCCACCCTCCTTCCTCTAGTATCCCAGCTTGGAGAATTTGTAGAGCCATGGTTAATTAATGTTGAACCTTTCAGGGAATCTTTGAATCTTGGCAGGGGTGGTTGGGGAATAGAATTTAATTAAAGGCAGAGGCAACATGGGGATTGTGAAGTCTCAGATTTCAGGAGGGAGACAATCATTGTAGGGAGGCTGCTGGTAGGAGGTAGGCAGTGTGGAAAAGTGTTTAAGGACTGAAGGAAGATGACATCCAAAGGTCTAAACAGGGGAGAAGAAAAACAAAGAGATCAGCATGATTCAGCTGAGCTTGTTCAAAGGCATGGTCACAGGGAAGGTACATGGTGTGTGTGCGTGAAAAGTGTTTAAGGACTGAAGGAAGATGACATCCAAAGGTCTAAACAGGGGAGAAGAAAAAGAGATCAGCATGATTCAGCTGAGCTTGTTCAAAGGCATGGTCACAGGGAAGGTACATGGTGTGTGTGCGTGTGTGTGTGTGCACGTGCATGTGTGTGCACACTCTCTTGAAGGTAACAACCCTTTCCCCTGATAGAAATTTGATGATGGCAGCAGCAAAACCTAAACAGAGAATAATTAAAGAGCAAGGAGGTAGCTAATGAAATGAAAATATCTTTAAAAGGATGAAAAGAAATTGTTAACACACCATGTGGTTAACCCATGAACCTAGCTGCTGTGGAAACATAATAACACCAGTCAGCTCCTGCAATGCAAATAAACTACATCCAGGGTAGAAATGGGGCTCTTTGGAAAAAGATTAACTTTTCTGTCCATGGGGGCATTATGTAGCTCACAAGAGTAGTAATTTGACAAATTGTGCCATTGTGGCCCAAATGAATGCTGCTGATTTCTGTTAGAAGGGCAGGTGCTGCAAAACCAAGAAGAAAAACATTCTTGCACTTTTTTACCTCTCAACATAAGGACAACTTTAAGCCTGTGCATTTTTGAGAGTTTGGACAGTGGATAAAAGTTCTCAGGTTTGGTAACCTATGACTCACGCAAAGCAGAATAAGCCTGGTTCCGAAAACATTTCTCCAAGGGGGTGCTGCTTACCAGCTTTGCCCACACTGGGTTTGGGGATTTTGACTGTCTTTGTCATTTGGTCCTGGCTCAGCTTGAAAATAATGGTTTCCTGTATTTGGGACTTGAGTTAGTTGAGGTCTGATAGGCATTCATTTACATATCAAAATATACATAACACAATGTGTTGCTGTTCCTCCTAATGAAGGGAATTTTTACAGCTCTGGCTGTGTTAGGATTCCTACTCCCTTGTCTCCTTATTTTATGTGTCATCCACTGATTCTCTTCTAAGCCCCAGGCCATTTTCAGGAAAATATTTCTTCCATAAATAAGGAATTTAAACCAGAGGCAAAAAATATCTCCCTCTCTCTGCACATAATTATTACTCATTGTTCAAACCTTATGCTCAAAGTTCTCGATACTTATGTGTCTTCCTATTGTGGTCACTAATATACCCTTGCAGATGTATTTAGATCTGGGGATGCTTGAGTTTTAAAGAGTGTAACTCTCTTGTGCTCCATGCTCTGCATAATATCTCTGCTTGAGCTGTCTTCACTCAAGGTAGGAAGCTTGACTTTTGCCAACGAAAGAGCAAGCTTTGTATAACGCAGTAGCTAAAATGGTCTCTTCTATTGCATTAAAGTCATTCTTTCACTTATTTATTTATTCACTGAATACTTACTTTCAGGAAGAGTTCTAAAAGGAAAAACTATGACATAGTCATTGTCCTCATGTATGTCATGTTCTAGTGAAAGAAGAGATCACACTCAAATTATTAACTCATAATCAATTGCCTATAGGAATAAGCACTAGAGTAGAAAGGAACAGAACAGGGGATGGAGGTACTTTGGGTAGTATTGTTAGAGAAGGTCCCTGGGAAGAGGCACCATCCTACCTGAAATCCAAGAGATGAGAAGGAACCCATGATAACAGACCTGGAAAAAGGGAATTTGGGACAGAGAGAAGATTAGTTTTCAAGGTGGAAACGAGAAAGCCCAAGTGGCCAGAGGAGAGCAAGAAGGGAAAAGCCAGGAGGGGAGCAGAGTACATGGTTGTTCACTGACAATCTCACACATTTTCTACAAAACCCCACTCCATAATAAAAAAAGAAAATCATATCTCTATCTTTGCCTAGGACCTTTATAAAATAACAACAATGAAAATAACAAATTTATTAAGTCCATTCTATGTTCCAGTCATGATATTAACTATTTTACATATATTATCTCGTTTATTCCTCATATTAGTGCTGAGAAGTAGTGATGGAACCAAGAATTAGAGAAATTAACCAATTTTCCAATATTTAACACAGCTAGTGAGTTGCAAAACCTAGATCAATCCTGTGTTGGCTTCTAAACTACGTAGCTTTTTTTAGCACTAACACTGTGCCCTTCCTATGTGCCATGTGAACATTCAAAGGATTTGTTTGAGGCCAAATATTAGTAAATGGTAGTGTTGGGGTTCAGAGGGAGGTCTATCTGAGTCTAAAGTTGATTCTATTAAACAGTATGCTCACCTACCTTCCCGTGTCATCAGTGCCTTTTTCCCCAAACCTAGGTCCAAGTTGCAGGAGAGCTAACTTGATAAAGATGAGTTATAGGACAGGGATTAAACAATGCTTTGTTTTGACTGTGTGATTTCATGCTCTCAGTTCAGTAAAACCTTACACATTTCTCATTTTCCCTGTCAAATATAGACTTCTCTATGAATTATTTCTTGGTAAGTCCCTACCCAATATAATCTCACCATCAGGTGGGCACCGATGGCACTTGTACTTGTATTACCCTGCCTCCGTTCAAGGTATTTTCATCCATGCTCATTGATTCAACCCACCTCCCCTAGGTAGACTCACTCCCTGAGTAATAGAGCTGCATCTCCCTCACTGATGTCCTATTGTCACATCTAGCTGCTTAGTGTTTCACAGAGAATAGGTGCTCAATAAATATTTATCAAAGTAGCTGATATTTCAGGAAGTACACCAAACAGTCTACATCTGCTACTGTACTCTTGGATTCAAGAATTTCAGAAGACTTGGTTGGAAATCCACAAAGGAATGTTTTTAATGAGACATGTAATGAGACTGTCTTTTGAGACAGAAGAAAACAACAACAGTGAAAGATGGATGGCACAGAAAGTACTGTGCTGTTTGCTGGCTGATGCACCTCTTGTCCTGGAAAGATAGAACTAAAAGTCTCCTCTCATTTCTTGGAGTGAACCAACTGGCTGTGTTTTTAACCTCCACTAATTGAGTTTTGGTGAAACTATTGGAGCTCTAGAAGTTCACCACATTAGGCCCCTCCAGGAAGCTCTGCCATCTGAATCTCTCAGCACCTTGGACTCCATCCATTGTTGCTTCTGAAGTACGAATAAATTTGCCACACACACAAAATCAAACCAATTAAAGAAGAAGAAGAAAAAAAGATCTTAGGCTACCCCCATTACCTCTGCTATCCTGGCCAAAGAACATTGTTCCAAAGGGACCTGAGCCCTTCACAAGAAATTATTTTTTCCTACAGAAATAGCTGTGACTGGGAGAAGATACAAGGTAAAACATGTCCTGCACTAATCTAGAGAATAAAGAGAAAACAGAGTGGTTAGCCCTAGCAGTCCTGCTGGTAGACTTGCTATTGCAAATTGCATCATATTATCTATCCCCTGTTGGCTGTGGCAGATTA
Organism: Galeopterus variegatus; assembly: GCF_000696425.1. Lineage (NCBI taxonomy): Eukaryota > Metazoa > Chordata > Mammalia > Dermoptera > Cynocephalidae > Galeopterus > Galeopterus variegatus. Next base: position 50,499 of record NW_007731242.1, on the reverse strand, counting down.
ATAGTGAAATACAGGCGATAGTTCAGGAAATATGACAGAGAGAGAGAGAGACATTTGCACCTGCAACTTCTCTAGTTGTTTTTGACAGGTTACAGATGGAAAAGGCCTCATATGGACACTAGAAATGGCATAGGTCCAAATGAAAATAACATTCTTAAAATGTATTGCCTTTTTTGAAGAAGGAAGTTCTTTTTTTTGTTTTTTGATACTGTGTTGCTTTTGAGAAAACATGCCTGTAAATAGGCCAGTTTCTGCAAAGCAAGCAATTTAAAACTCACAGAAATGTTAAGTTGACTTGATTGTGTCCATTTCACCAATAAGGGAAGGAACACTTCCGTGGTTATTCTACCAGTGACCTGTCACCCTTCCAGGTCTGTCTTGATCCATCCACCTCCATCAGCCATGCTCTTTTCTCTTTCCTTTACCGTTCATGAGTATCTCAAAGCCAGCCTCAAGAGCACTGGTTCACATTACACAAAAGAAGAGGAAAACATGAGCTAAAAAAGAAAACAAATAAACAAAGCCCTTTAGGTGTCAGAAGACTGTTTTGTGCTTCTTGATCAGACTTTGATGGTGGGAACATTGAGCCTGAATCCACAGACATGGAAGACAAGAGAAATTGATTAAAGGCTAAGCAATCATTCAGGAGTCAAGAGTGGAGACGGGCTTCACCAAATGTATTAATTTCCTAGAGCTGCTGTAAAAAAGTATCACCAGCTGGGTGGCTTAAAACAACAGGCCCATGCTTCCTCTGAAGGCTCTAGGAAGAATCCTTCCTTGCCTTTCCTAGCTTCTGGTGTTTGCTTCACTCTCTGGTCCTCCTTGGCTTGCAACCACATTGCTGTAATATCTGCCTCTATCATCCCATGACTTTCTCCCTGTGTGCCTTTCTTCACATGGTGTTTTCTTCCTCTTATAAGAACACCAATCATTGTGATGTAGGGTGTTTCCTAATATCCTCATCTTAATTTGATTACATCTGTAAAGATCCTATTTCCAAGTAAGATCACATTTACAGGTACTGGGGGTCAGAACTTCAAAATCTCTTGTGGAGACACAATTCAACCCATAACCCACATTGTAACTGTGCTTCTATTTCCAAGTAAGATCACATTTACAGGTACTGGGGGTCAGAACTTCAAAATCTCTTGTGGAGTCACAATTCAACCCATAACCCACGTTGTAACTGTGCTTCGTCAGAATGTCAGTATAATGATGGCCCTGGTCACCAAAGGCATAGACATCAATATGCTGAGGTCTGAGGGAAAACTCAGGGGTTTAATCTCTCTGACATGAGGCTCTGGCTGTTATTGTCAGTTCCCTATAAGCTGTGATAATTTCTGTGTCACACAGAGTGTGTGGGTTGGCCTCTGATGAAGCGGAAGCTGAGTCCTTTTTCTTCCAAACACCAAACCCAGGGCAAAAGGCAGTAACCCAAATGCCTTCTCTGCAACTGTATTTCTATTGTTGTCCAGAGAGCAGAAACATCACAGATATGGGACTTGATCTAGAAATCAAAGTGAGTGTTTCCTAGGGGAGGCATTACCTCTGTTCAGATATTACTAAGTATAAATTGCTGGAGAGCATAGCACCCACACTGTCCTCTGACCATCACTGCAGAGAGAAAAAGGAGGGGCCCATGGAGTGGGTGGCAGCACCCTAGGGTCCTAGACTCCCCAGCCAAAGGGGCATAGATGGCTGATTTGGAAAGAACATTTGATGACCTCTGGTCTGTCCTCTCCATTTCACTGCCAAAGAAACCAAATCTCAGGAAGGATAAATGACTCAGCTAAGCTATATATTGGAAGGTGGGTGACCAGGAACCACACATAATACTTTATAGCCAGCTGACACCCCAGAACATTGGGATTTTTGTTTTGTTTTATTTTGTTTTAATGGTGTGCAAGTCACAGTGGATCAGGGATTAAGAATGGAGCCAGACAGCCCCGATTTGGATCCTGCCTTCTCCGCTTATGGGCTATATGATTTGGGGCAAATCATGTAACCTTTTCTTAATTTTGTTTCATCGTCTATAAGATGGTGATAATAATAGTATCTATGTCATAGAATTGATGTGAGGGTCAAATTCATAATACACTGAAAGTATTCAGAACATTGTCTCACACAGATCAAGTGTTAAGGAAGGGCTGATATTGTTATTATTATGGTTATTTTTTACTTCATAACCAGGGAGTCCTGAACACACTACATTCAGGAATGGAAGCCCCACCGCATTGTAAAGACCTGTCTGCTTCTCCTAAGCCTGGGACTATTCAAGATGGTGTTAGAGATAGCGGAGGGAGGGCATCGAGGGTGGGCACAGGCAAAGCGTACAGTCACTAAGCAGTGTAGAAAAAGCAGACTCTTACTGAAGACGCCCCAAGTCATGGTGGAGGTCCTCAGTAACTCCAGGGAAAAGGAACCTGGGATTGGCAGCAAGCCTGAGGGAGACTGAGAAAGTAAAACTAAGATGTATCTGTTCTTCCCAGTCTGATTGGAGCCCCTGACTTCAGAGACAAATTACAAAGGTTATTTTGTTGTTAGTTTGATGCTCTCAGGAACTGATGGGGGACATAGAAGATTTACTTTATATTATACACACCTGTGCCTCTATGCTAGCTTTTCATTTTCATGCCTGTATTGCCATCTTTTGTAGTATCAGTGCATTCGTCATCTGACGCTTGTCGCCACCCACCTCTTTCCTAGTCAGGGGCTTCTAACATGCTGAAAGTCTGGAAACCATGTAACTGTGCTTGCCAGGCTTGTGTGTAAATCAAACCCCATGCCACTTCACTCTCTTTTTGGTTCACCTTGACGATCTGGTTTTTAAATAGGGCAGACATTTGAACTAGGGTTTATGAAATTCGGGTTCAAGTTTAAGTTCTTTCCCTAGTTGTTCTGTGGTCACATTCAAGTCTCTTGACTTCTTCAGATAAAGTCAACCACCCCACCCCACCAAA
>NW_007731242.1:46714-47412 GCF_000696425.1 Galeopterus variegatus | reverse complement strand
GACCACATACTGATGATTCTTAAAATCACTGTTGTGCAAGGTGAGTGGGAAAAGAGCAAGACGGTAGAGTTTGGGTTGGGGAACAGACTGAGCACTGAACAGCAGGCAGTACTGCAGTTGGCAGAGTAACAGGGAAGGCGCTGTGGCTTACCCATGCCATCATGGCAAAAAATAGCATGGAAACAGCTGGTGAGCTGTCAGAATGATCCTAAGGAGGAAATGTGAAATGTCTCTGCTTGGTGCATTAATCCAGAGTTATTTGGACAGGACTGAATTGCCAGGGGAGGAACTAGCAAGGTGGTAACTCACCCTTCCCTGGCCTTTCATCTCTCCATAATATGGTCGTATGTCATGGGCCTCCTTCACATGCACACTCCCCCATTTGCACACTCCCCCAACTCCCACCACCTCACCCACACCCAGACATATGGTGCACACACCCAAAGAGATAACAGAAGAAAAAATGCATCTGAAGCACTCACAGATATTTCATCAGGACAAAGTTCAGAGAGACATTGGACAGATTAGCAATTATTATTTTAGAGGAAAAATCTTTGTAAATAGTGATAATTGAATACTAATATTGCTTTGGTTTTTTCATGATGTTGTTTAAATATGTGTTTTGATTAAATTTTTAAACTGTCATTAAGACTTTGTCTTGATTAATGAGTTCAGCAAAGGAATGAAGGAGAGAAACA
>NW_007731242.1:44297-45926 GCF_000696425.1 Galeopterus variegatus | reverse complement strand
ATGTTTTTTACGAGTGGCTAAGGAAAGAGCATTTGCAGCCTGAGAATCAGGTGGTGTTCTTTGGGTATGACCTTGAATAGAGGCTGCTACCTTTGGCTTCCACTTCAGACAATAAATCCCTCTCAAGGAAAGATGAATGAATCAGGTGCTTCAGGGACTTCCCCAAAATGGTTTCCATGTATGTGGCAATTCGACATTTAGAGTGGCACAGTTATTTGTAGAGGAATATTGTTGAGGCTATTTATTTTGTTGTCCCTACAGTGTAATTCTTTGGAGTGGAAAGCCAAGAGCAATAATTTGTGCAATAGATGGAACAAAAAGAAATGGAGGGAGAATTTACATAAGCCAGGGGGCCCAAATTAATTTTATAAAGCAATGAATTGATTTTTTTTCCCTTGGATTTTGGAATAAATGGCAATGTTCCCAGTTGTGACATGGAATTCTTTGCTGTTAACAATGGTATAGGAGCATTCTGCAAATTGTTAGGGACCATCACTTACATATGGTTTTAAGGGAATGAGGATGTTTCTATATAGCTTTGTTTAGCAATTCTATGACCTCTGATTTTGATGTTTTCTTTTGGATTCAGGAAAAGAAATACATATCTCTGTTGGAAATTGATATCTTTTCCCAAACTACCAATGAGTAATCTTGCCATTCCTAATGTCCACACTAACCCGACACTTGTTGAATCCCTGTGATGTACAACACCATGTGTTTCTCATCACCTTGATATTACTTCTCATTTTGCTTAAGTTTTAAAGATTTGACTTTTCTTTTTTATGCTGATTACCAATAGGGTCTTTGCAAAGTTCTTAATGCAATGCCCAAAGTATCTCCATATTTTGTAGATCCTACAAACAAAACACGTTTTTAGCCTTGCTGGGAAATTGAATTCCCTGGAAAAAACAAAACAAAACAAAAACCTGAACACTCTTCAAAAGCTCTATCTCACTTAAATTTCAAACATGGGAAGCTTGCTGGTGACTTCTGTCCTACTTGACATGGTCCATCCATTCTTAAGAGAGGCAGGGTACAAACTGCATTACCCTGATGTAGAGGCAAAAGGAATAATTCTGACCACTAATTTACTAATAGCAAAGAGAGTGAATGTCTCAACTAGAAAGAACACTTCCATGCTCATGACATTTCTAAAGGACACTATCATTGGCTTTCTGCTAGTGGCTAAGGGAAGCTGAATAATTAGTTGTTTCATTCTATATTAGCATGGCTGTTTAGAATGAATGTGATACCCATTTTATTTCAAATGCACGGATTAACTTAGATGGCAAAGAAGGATGTAACTTGGTACTTTCTTAATTAATATACATGGAGTAAAAAAATCATATTGCATTTCCTTGCTTTCAGGCCACAAAACATTAGAATCTTAGCACCCATCAGAAGGAGTTTCTGAGTTTTTCATTTCCTAAAACTGAGTGTGTTAGTCAGTCATTGTGTAATGAGATTGAATGACAAACTACACCAAAATGCAGTTGCTTACCAAACTAAATGCTTATTTCCATGTTCATAGACCTGTGGGTTGACTGAAGTTTGGATTATTTCAGCTTGGCTCAGCATGGTGGCTTTGCTTTGGCCTTTAGGTCAGCCAGGATTGGCACCAGGCTGGGA
>NW_007731242.1:29597-44058 GCF_000696425.1 Galeopterus variegatus | reverse complement strand
TTACACTGAGAAAACACTGAAAGTTTATGTGACATTCAGGGGAAGGAAGAATTGGGACAATAGTCCAATTTACCATTGAGCAATTCCAGTTACCTTCATAGTTATACTTGATGACAAAGTTTAGGTTCTCCCAGGAGGATTACAATGTTAGAATTCATCTGGTTTAACCTCGTCCAAATTAAGGGGTTCCTTCCACAGCAGTCTGGACAGATCCACTTTCAGTAGCTGAGTGAGTTCTCTCAGTTGTTACCCCAAGATTTTCCAAGGTAGTCTGCTCTATTGTAGGAACATTCTACTGGAGAGAAAAAAGAAGCCAATTTTTATTCAAAATCTGTCTCTTTATATAGTCTTCCCACTCGTGGAAAGTCTATATTCAGGATCAAANTTCAAAATCTGTCTCTTTATATAGTCTTCCCACTCGTGGAAAGTCTATATTCAGGATCAAACGTTAATATGTATTCCTATCTTTGTGGAACAGCTCTTCTTAATGACAGCTATCACACTACTCCGTCAAAATCTTTGGTTTTCTAGTTTCTGTAGTCATTCCTCAGATGACATGCAAGTATTTCCAGAAATTTGGTTAATATGTATTCCTATCTTTGTGGAACAGCTCTTCTTAATGACAGCTATCACACTACTCCGTCAAAGTCTTTGGTTTTCTAGTTTCTGTAGTCATTCCTCAGATGACATGCAAGTATTTCCAGAAATTTCATGACTCTCATTGCACTGCTATGAATACATTCAAGTCCACTGATGCCTTTATTAAAGGGATATTTATTAGAGAGCAGGATGCTCTGCACTTTACCTGACTCCTGCGGAGCACCGAGGGACCATTCCTGTCTCCAATAGCATCATTCTTTTATAAATCCATCATGACTTTACATAAAAGTTTTTCTAGGGATCCTATCCCACTTCTAGGTACTACTGAACTCCTGGTCATGTAATATCTTTGCCTCTTCTTCCTGAACCCCACTTTGACAGAGACCTCCCAATCATACACTTATGCAACTGTTTCTTTTACTCATATGAATCTATATTTATCTTAGGTAACATTCATTGAGTTTTACTCTGTGTTTTCCCAGTATCACCATAGCATTTGCATTCTGACAGTACTCTACACAGGACATGAGTAAACATGTATCCATATCTCTTTTTCTTGAGTAACTGATACAGATATTGACCAGGTAATAGTTAAGAACATAGTCCAGCAGCCAACTCAGCAAAATCTGCCCATCTGTTTCGTGGACAATTTATAAATCCTCCTAGTGTGTAAGCCTTCCCCATTTTTCTCTATTGTGGCCTTAGAGATATCACTAAAGACCTGTCTGATCCTTATTCTGTGATATTTACACTCTATCCACACTGTTGTCCTTATCTTCCTATTTGGTAAATATATTCCCAAAAAGATGAGATTAGTGTGGTATGACTATTCTTCTTGGAGCTGTAGGAGCTCATTTCATCTTAGTTTCTAAAGTCCAGAGGTCACAAAACCAAATGCTCATAAAGGCCAGGCAGGCTATAAATGTTGAGATTCAAAACTGGGTATAAGTCATTTTGTGAACAGAAATATGTGTCCTTTGAGTAGAAGACTCTGCCAGCAGAACAAAATCCTCCTGTTATCTCATTTTGCCTGCCATTTTATGACCTGTCTTCCAAAAAAGTTGACTGGTCTCACATTCTTCCCCATTTTGAGTATGAAGACCCTGTTATGCATCTGCTGTTACAGATCTGGTAGAAACCATTAAGGCCCCGGTTTGGTCCTAACTTAATTAATACATCCCTTCTGTGATGTCTCTAAGAAATGCTCTTGTAGTTTATTCTCCCCATATATCGAATTACGCTGCCTTTACCACATTGCAGTGCAGCTGCTGCTATTCTGTCTCAGAGGAGAAATTTGCTTGTTCCCTTTCCACATGAGTCTACGTGGGCCCTTGGCCTCCTGCCCTTTGTCTCTTCTGGGATCTCATGCCATCTGTTACCTCATCTCCATTTTATCTGTTGTATCTCCCCTCCTTTGTCTCTTCCCCATCTGCTCAGAACATGCTGAAATATACGTAAAATACAGTTTTTGTTATTTTACACAATGGCTTCCCAATACCAATCAAAGAGAATCGATATCGCTTAACACAACATTTGCAGTCTAACATGATTTGGCCTCAGCCTAATTTGTGTCCAGCAAAACTCATTTCTCTCTAGCATTTATGCTATAATCCAGCCAAACTCATCCACGGATCAGATTTCATGTTTCTTTTCACCATTGCTTTGGGTGTGCTAGTCCCTCTGCTGAGAATGCTATTTCAGTTTCTATGACACACCAGAAGAAAAATAAAGCCAAGTTTCTTTTGTTTTACATGGGGAGAATTTGGCTTATGTATCTCTCAAGGGTGATTGTCCCAAAATATAAAAGAGTTTTATGTGATCTGGATACACACTGAGATTGATCATTATTAATGGACCCCATAATTATTTCATCAATAAACATGTATTGGGCACATACTAGGTGCAAAAAGTTGTGCTAGATCATAAAGATATAAAGATGGATAGAACACAGTATAGATCTTCAACAAGTTTGCAGTTGAGTAGATGGGATAAGACATGGACAAAATAGCTGTTAAAAATAGAAAATGATAAAGGCAATAATGGAGACAAACAGAATTCAACAAGATTTCAGTCGAAATGGTTGTTCTGCTGGGGAGAGCAGGGATAGCTTCATAAAAGAAAGAGGTGACTCAGAGACTGGGTCATGAAGGACATCGAAGATTTCAAGCAATGGACATCGAAGAAAGAAGCAATTATGTTTCTTTCATAAATATTCCATGGGCACTATTCTTTTTTTTAATCTCCACAAAAATCCTGCTTGGCAAGCATTTTTGTTTGTTTAGGTGAGGAAACAGAGGCTTAAAAAAGTTAAATAAATAATTACATATTTCAGAGCTGGAAAAGCAGATCTGTACTTGGATGTATCCTTGGAGAAGAAAGCTTTGAGGTGCATATAATGGGGAGAACAGAGAACTAGGTAAAAAGATGCCTGGGTCTATTTTAGGCTCTACCTTTGAATCACTGTATGACTTAGGAAAGTTGATATTAGGTGTTTCCATTTGTCAAACTGAGATTCATATACAACTGTGCAAAATGTGTTTCCTTTCTTACCTCCCTCCAAAGATTTCAAGCAATGGACATCGAAGAAAGAAGCAATTATGTTTCTTTCATAAATATTCCATGGGCACTATTCTTTTTTTTAATTTCCACAAAAATCCTGCTTGGCAAGCATTTTTGTTTGTTTAGGTGAGGAAATAGAGGCTTAAAAAGTTAAATAAATAATTACATATTTCAGAGCTGGAAAAGCAGATCTGTACTTGGATGTATCCTTGGAGAAGAAAGCTTTGAGATGCATATAATGGGGAGAACAGAGAACTAGGTAAAAAGATGCCTGGGTCTATTTTAGGCTCTACCTTTGAATCACTGTATGACTTAGGAAAGTTGATATTAGGTGTTTCCATTTGTCAAACTGAGATTCATATACAACTGTGCAAAATGTGTTTCCTTTCTTACCTCCCTCCAAGAGATTAATGAGATGAATTCCAAGGAGCACTTTTATTTTCTCTGATGAAAGAAATGGATAAGTATGAAATGCAGCATTTCCTGCTTCTATTGAAGATTTTAAAGAGGGTGAAAACAGCCTTTTAAGAATTATCAAAGTAAAAGCTAGAGAAAGAAACAGCCATGTACATTAAAATCAAGTCAACAATTACTGTAGAGCACCTAATGATCTTCTGGTATGTGTATGGTGCACTACAATTTACCAGGCACTTTTTCATATATTATCTCAGTTGGTCGTCATAACTACCCTATGAAGTACACAGGCTAGGTAGTTTTATTACCATTTTTAAACTAAGAAAATTAATACTCAGAGAGGCCAAATGACTTGTTCAGTGCTTCCTGACTTACAAATGAAACAGTCCAGATTTCTGAATTCCAAATCCAAGTTCAAGTATCTTGCATTTCTATAATTTTGTTGACATTTTAGCGTGTAAATTGGACCATCTCTTCTGTATCCATCCACCTTCTGTTCATGTTCAGGGTTGAGTTTGAATCCCATTTCCATAATGAAGCCTTTCCACATCACTTAAACCTAAAGCCAGTTCTCCTTCTTCTATATTTTTTGTTGTCCTTAAATATATTGTTTTCTGGAGGCCTTTACAGTAAGGTGGATTCCCCATATTTTGGCCTTCCTTAAAATAGTCTGTGGGAATTCAGCACAATTTCCACTCTCCTTGATGGCTGCCACCATCCATTCTATTTCTGAGTCTGAGCATCAGCACAAGTAATTTTTAAAAGGTAGGAATGGTTCTCTTCATTTCCTTTTAGTATCAATGCCTAGCACAGTACCTTGCATGTAGTAGTTGCTCAATATATATTTTCTGAGTGGATGGCTAGACTTAATAAACAATTCTAGATGGGGAAAAAGGTTCAGAAAGTTTGGTGAGAATACTGGGAGTAAATCTGCCACCATCCATTCTATTTCTGAGTCTGAGCATTAGCACAAGTAATTTTTAAAAGGTAGGAATGGTTCTCTTCATTTTCCTTTTAGTATCAATGCCTAGCACAGTACCTTGCATGTAGTAGTTGCTCAATATATATATTTTCTGAGTGGATGGCTAGACTAATAAACAATTCTAGATGGGGAAAAAGGTTCAGAAAGTTTGGTGAGAATACTGGGAGTAAAGGCTGGCACCTGATAGTGATGGACCCGGGATACAAGACTGAAGAGTTTGAAATTTGCCCTGTGGGCAACAATAAAATTATTGGCTCCAAGAAATACTTTTGCTTTATTTTCCACTTCTTGTGCAGATTCCATTTCAGACCTCAGCAAATTTCTTGCTTTTCCTTCTTTCTCTCTTTTCTTTCTTTCTTTCTTTCTCTCTTTTCTTTCTTTCTTCTTTCTTTCTTTCTTTCTTTCTTTCTTTCTTTCTTTCTTTCTTTTTGCTTTATTTTCCACTTCTTGTGCAGATTCCATTTCAGACCTCAGCAAATTTCTTGCTTTTCCTTCTTTCTCTCTTTTCTTTCTTTCTTTCTTTCTTTCTTTCTTTCTTTTTTTTTTTTTTTTTTTTTTTCTTTCTTTCTTTCTTTCTTTTCTTTCTTTTTTTCTTGTCATTTTAGCTCTGCTGGGACCTCCTTCCACGGGTGCCACTTTACTGGAGACTGACAATGTGTAAGACAGGTGGTAAAACCCAAGTGAATCAAAGAAGCCTGTTAAGAACACTCATTTCTATGATGTCTCAGTTTGTTAACTAAATTGCAGGTTGTATTGCTTGGCCAGAGACAGCTGACAAGCAACTCTGCCTGAGCAAGTAGCTTCTCCAAAATGACATGTGCACTTTAGTTTCATTAGAAGCGGTGGTATCATTATTGTCTGGGCCATCACAGTAAATATGGTGATTATATGCATCCCTTGGGATTTGGGAATGACAGCGTAGGTGGGCTGAGCTAAAGTCTTGGCTGGTGCACTGACAGGAATGACAGCAATGCACATCTCTGGGCTTCTCAGGAAAGAGGCGCAAGTTTGCAACGTGAGGAAAGTTTCACAGGTCTGCTGAAATTTTACCAATCGAGATTGTAATTCCATTTGCTTGTAAGTCATATCTAACATTTCTCTCTTTAATAGTTTTTCTCCTATCTCAATGTCCAATATGCTAAGATATCGACTGTATGTCACTAAGATTTTCAGCAACTTGCAGAAAAAGTGGCAGTTACTTACTGGTTAGTCAGAGGCAGCTACTGTACTTTCCATGACATAAAGTGAACAATTAAAGATTCTCAAAAGTGTACCAACCTCCAAGTGACAAAGCCTGTTTAAATGCCCTCTAGTCCTCTTAAGAGTCAATCTGTTTTGGTAGGATTGTCTGGAGAGGATTTATTTGGGTTTCTGCTACCTTAGAGAGTGTGGTTCCACCAGCTATATTATGCTACGAGACAGCTGCTTTTCCTGGAAAAGAAATACTGGAGTGATACTTGTAATCCTTTATCTAGTTGATAGGATTGGATGAAGGGTCTGCACACATCTGGTGAGACCCCTTTCTTCCCTTCTTTCTGTTCATAAGGCTCTTGTCCCTGGGCTGAACATATCCAGGCCTGTTTCATCTTTGCAGGAAACAATGGGGAAGAGAAGAGAACTAGAAATAGAAGTGGGGAGACGATCTGTGGCCAAGTCTTGTCTAGGCCCATCCTTCTTCCAGCTTCAAAAGCAGAAAAGTTTGCTAGTCCTTTAGTTTGTGTTTATTTCTCAATTGGCTTGGAATTCAGAATGGACAGGGCTATGATTTATTGGCCCACTTAAACCTCAACATGGTAGAGTAGCAATTTTATTTTTCCAGCTCTTATATTGCAATGAACATTTTTTTATTTATTTGACAGTCTGTTATATAACTAAAATAATTTTTTTCATTATCAATTTCTACTCAAAATTAAATGGTAGTTCTGGAGCAGTGGCCTACATTAAATTTTCCTTGATGGTTATAGCCATGAAGATATATGAAGTCAAAGGACTAAAAGTGTGTTTGCAGATAATTTATATGTACCTTTCTATGCTGAATGGTCTGCTGTCATGCAACTCTCAGATAATGCATTTTATTATCATTATCTTTGCTGGCATCTCTTAATCTTGTTGTTTATTGGCTAAATGTACATTTCCTATTGGGGTGTTTCTGAGTCAAGGTGAAGGCAGCTACCACGCCTGAGCATTCAGAAGGAAGTTTATTTAAATCTGGTCCTTCTTATGAGGCTACCTAGCAGTGATAGATTTTGTTGTTGAGCCTCAGTTCATGAAAAGTGCATTAAAACCTTGAGCTGAGCCATCTCTCTGAAGCAGCAGTTGGATCATTACATTTTGGCAGGCACATTAGATGTATGTGTGATTTTATGATCAAGTCTGCTTAATTCATTCCAACCCTTCAAAGGAAGAGGGAACTAAAATTCCTTGAACATCTTCCATCACATGCTAAATGCCCACACATATTGTTTCATCCTCCTGATAAGCTTTTGTGGTAGATAATATTTCCCAAAATTAACAATGAGAAAATTGAAACTCAGAGAGTCTAAATAATACGGTCAAGAATACACAGGAAGTGATGGAGTTAAACTTTAAAGCCAGGCCAGTCTTACTCAAGAGTCTATGATTGTTATAATACATTAGGTAATAGAAAAAAACAAACAAAACAAAACAAAACAAAAACCAGAAAAGTCTGCAAGGGACAGACAGATAATATAAGTAATTAGAATGTAATGGGTAAGAGAAGAAAATGTGCTCTTCCTCTTTTTTCTTGAGTCCCGTGGCCTTCTTAGTCTATCTTTCATTGAGATGCAGAGAGGTTGCTAATCATATGGTGAGAGATTTCTCTTTCCTCTTTACCCTACTATACAAAAAAAGAGCAGAGAAAACTTGATAAGTAGCAAAGGACACTCAGCCTTTACATCTGATAAGCAACAGAGAGTGGTAGAGACTGGGGTGAATTGGAGAACTTATGGCTTTCACTCCCAATAAGCTCAGGCTGATTGTCCTACAGAACTGATAGATCAGTGTTGCTAAATCTTACCATTTTTCAACAGAACCTAGAAATCTGGCTAATCATGAGAGATCTACAGAACTGATAGTGCAGTGTTGCTAAATCTTACCATTTTTCAACAGAACCTAGAAATCTGGCTAATCATGAGAGATGTTTTGATTTTTAAATATTGGAAGCTAATTCCCATAAAAAAATACTATGTAATACCTTCCCATTTAAAAAATAAAACGAAATTTATCTGAGGGCTTGATTCAGCCTAAAGGCCCTGAATTTGTCAGTTCTATAACACACACTGCAGCTATTTAATAGCTACTGGGAAAAGTAATAATCAAAAATCGAACCAAATATGATTTTCACTCCTCTTCCAAGAATTGTGCCTCCAGATTAAGTACTATTTGTTACTGTGCCTCTCTGTGGTAGAGGCAAGACTCATTGTCCTCTGTCTGCCCTTCACAGAATGGAGATGAGAGCAGCGTGCCAGGGACACTCATGTTTTAGTGCCATGAGCACTTGTTTCTGTGCATTCCCTGGGTTGGCCTGGTAGTCAGGTGAGCAGAGGTGACATAGCTCATCAGCAGTCATCCTTAGGCAATTGAATACAAATGCATCATGCTGTCTAATAAGAAATGTGTCTGTGCTTGTATCTAGCTCTCTAAGATGTTTGCCTCTAGGTATTTGGCTGCAGAAAGTTCCCTGAAGTCAGTGCAAAGTAGAATGGCAAACAATACGTCTATGTTTGAGAAGCTGTTTTTCTGTATTCTTTTAGAAGAGGCTTGGTGGATAAATTTGGTCACACTCAATATAATTCCTTATCTGTATCTTTATTGATTCCCTTGGTTTTTTTTTTTCAAGAGGCAGAGATTGTGCCTACACTGACCAGCAATCACTGCACAGAAGAGTAAAAGAGAAGGCAGGATGATGAAACTGAGTTTCTCTGAGTGCTTTGCATCTTAGATATGTTAGAGGTTAAAGTCATGTCCAATGGGAATCAAATAGTTCAATTAACTGGCAATAGGATGAATTGGTGTCCATCTCTAAAACTTTAGTTTGAATCTAGTCCAAATGGAGAAGCAGGGTGGGTTGAGGACCTTGGTAATGAACACTGAGCCTTTCACCTCTAGGTCCACAGAGCAAGTTCTCCTGGGGCCACATAGGCCTGCTGGCAATTATCCTAAAGACTGCTCAGTAGACTATGTGACATAAACTAACAACTGTCGTCCCCTGAGAGGTGGTCATGCAAAACCATAGCAAGAAAGCGGTAAATGAACCATGGATGGAGACGTTGCACTCTGCACTGGAGTGTTGCTTATGGAGGAATGCAAAGGTGCTTTTACCACTGTGCCAGGTGCTCAGCTGAACATGTATTGAACCCTCCATATGGAGGAAGACAGAAAGTAAGAGAACATTTTCAGCACTCACAATGCTCATGATGTGGCTGAGGAAAAGAATCATTTTATTGAAAAATGACACATGAATCAACACAAATGATTGATTTTATTGTTGAATAGATACTGGAGAGATTATAGGTCAAGTGGAGAATAGATCTGGTTAACCAAAGATGGTTCTGAAAGGGCATGCAAGTAGTATCGTTTTACGTTCTATATACCTATGCACACTGGCTAGGGAAATCTGGATGCCCTGCAGAGAAAAGTCTCTTCTCCAGATAAAAAAAAGATACCTCATTCAGCTTCGAGCTAAGCTAGGAGATCTGTCTTGTCTTTGGGTCATTCCTGAGTCAGTAATCCCTACTGACCAGTTGTGTTCCCTATGGCTCATGTTGACTCTTGATCATCTCTGATGTTCGATTCACTCTGTACTCCATGGTTTGTTCCAGGTCAGGTCCATGATAGATTCACATTCCTGAAAGAACTTGTATAGAAGTGAAGTGTCAGGGTTCCACTGACGGTCCTGGGACTGCTTAAGGGCTGGATTAGAACTGATCTATAGATGCCTTTTGGTGGATACAGAGGGGCTTAGATTCTCCTGAGCCATTATCACTTTACTTAAAAGAAAAAAAGAGGGTCAGGGGAACTAGCTTTTGGGTATGTTAAGTTTTAAGGTCTTGTTCAAACACAGACACACACACACACACACACACACGTGGGCACACATACACACACAACTCTATTTCTCTAACATTGTGTTCCTTAGGCTTTTAAATGAAATCATTTACCATCTTTATATTAACAAATAAAATTGAAGCACACCCATAAAGAAGAGAAGAAAGAATGTACCCTTTAAAAGCCATAGTATAAAAGCCATAGTATAAAAGCTTCTTCATATTGTTTATAGATTCATTATAAATTCCTTGGATAATTTGTGTTTCTAAAGCTGTGGCTGGCCCCTGGAAGGCTCACAGTGTCTGCCTTATCATAGAGAAATGATGACTTCTTGCTGTTCAGGGACATTTCCTCCATTTGGCTGAAACTTATTTTACAATTTGGTAGAGACACTGAATTCAAGTAAATTAAAATTAGGAGATGTGTTCTCTAATTATTCTATCAAAAGAACACATAGCTTTGAAATAATTCTCAATGCTGGTATGATGAACTCTTTTCAAATAGTATGAGTCAGCTCCCTGTGACATGTATTCAAGGGGTCTGGTTTGGGTCACCTTTACTAATCTCATTATGGCTGAGGGAAAGCACTTTCTTTTCTACTTCTGCTCGGGTGTCCAGATTATGGTCCCCTTCAGAGGCTTTGATACCATCATGGAGCTCAGCAGGCCTGCCTTCTCCTGATGTACTACAGCTGTTATATCACTTTTTTTTTTTGGTCTGTGTTGCTTTTATTATGGTGGTTGGAGGTAAGTCAGAATCAGCCTTTTGAATTAGAAATGCTGATCTGATCCAAGAGAGAATGTTATAGTGGTGAAAGTTGACAAAGATCAGGACCATAAAATATCACCTGGATGAAATACCTAGCTGCAACACTATCTCCAGGACACACACACACCAGAGTCCCCATGTGCAGACAGGCACTGCTGATATATTAGAGTCTGCTGGCTATTTTGTTTACAATAACTAGGAAAGGAAAAATGAGCCCCTATGTCAGTGTGTTCATTCCAAGATGATGACACAGCAGATTTGCCTTGCAGGTAAGCCAGGAGAGCTCAATTAATCACCATTTATTACTCAAGGGACTCAAGTGTCTTGCAGATGCATTGGAGCCCTAGAGACCAAGATATCCATTGAGTTTCAATACTGTTCTCTTCTCTCATTCCATGTAATGCAATAAGCTGAGGCAATTTATCTGATTTATCTAATTTTATCTAAATTTTATCTAATTTTATCTAAATTTTATCTAATTTTATCTAAATTTTTAAAATTTTATCTATTTTAAATAGATAATTTTATCTATTTTATTTCTTTTTTAATTTTATGTAATTTAATTATCTAAATTTATCTAATTTATCTAATGCAATAAATGATGTGTGCTGTCTTTTAGAGTCCCAAGCCTTTAACATGTACATTATTTGCTACCACAGAACTGGATAAATTTTCAGAAAGAAATGTCATATCATTATAATTTTAATAACTTACAACCTTGCTTCATCTCAGTTACCAGATACTCCTAGCTACCATTATCTTTTGCCAGAAGCCTCTAATTTGTTTCCCTTCATTCACAGCTGACTGCCTTCAAACAGCGTTATGTTGAGTTGATTTTAGATGTAAGTCACCCTCAGTGGGATTCATGATAGATTAGCTCACGCTCAATTGAGTGAATTTTTATAGACCTTATCTTCTCTTACTAGAAGTATGTTCTATTTGCCACATAATAGTTGTAAAGTATGTTCACTGTGTACTGGTTTCCAATTTATCTGAGTCCAGTGAGACAGAACACTCACACACATGAATTACATGAAGTGAGTTTATGGCTTACAGATAGGCAACAAGGGACAACAAAAACCCAGGATTCATTGTGAGCTTGTCCCCCAAGGCTCAAGAAAGCTGTCCAGGGTGGATGGAGTTCCATCTGAGTGTGCCCTACTTGCACTGCAGCTGAGGGACCCTGGAAAGCAATCTACCCTGGGTTTTATAACCTGAGGCAACATAAAGAATGAGCTGAAGTGTTGAAGGACAGTCTGTTCTGGGAGGGACTGGATCAGAGCCTTGCCTGTTTCAACCAGTCTCTTCTTAGCTGATGTTACATTCCCAGAACTACAAGTGAGAAAGCAGAGGGAACCAGGTCAGTCCATGCCACCTGGAGAAGTGTCCTGCAGTAAACACATGAGCAGGTATGCTACAGGCTCCCCATTTGGCCGTCCCACTTCTATTTGAGTAATTCTGACCACTTGAACATAAACTATTGGTCAATAACTGAAATTTAAAAAATCATGGTTAGCCTTAAATTGTGCAAGGTTCCATGACAGGGTTCATCAGACATTTTCTGTAAGGGGCTAAAGTGTAACTATTCTAGGCTTGTAGGCTGCACGATCTCTGTTGCAACTACTCAGCTCTGCTGGTGTGATACAAAACCAGCCAAAGGCAAAACATAAATGAGTGAGTTAGCTGTGTTCCAATAAAACTTTATTTACAAAACAGGCAGCGGTTAGATTTGGCCCACAGTTTACCAATCTTTGCTCCAGGCCAGTCTACCTCCTCCAACTTTTACATGCCCATTCCTCAAACATACCATAAAAAAAAAAAACCTTCTGTAATCTACACTTTATTTTCTTAGGACCCTAATACTGAATCCCACAATTCTAAAATGTGTATACTAATTTTTTTCATCTAGAAAATAATATAGAGTCTAGACTGGGGATATGTCTGTGGGATGACTGAGAATGCCTTACTTATTAAACCAAGAGTTCTTGGTGGCTGTTTATTATTCACATAGGTCCATTCAGCCTGAAGCCATAATGTTAGCACAGCCTGTCACTTGAAAGATAGGTAAACAGTAAAGCACTTTGGAGAATCCCTAAAGATTTGTAACAACCACAGAATAGGTCTTGAAGGGTTACTGGCTGTTTGCTGATCTCTCTTTCATAGAGCAGCCACTGCTCATCCGTGGCCTAGAATACCAGCTTCTAAGAGAGGGAATTTCTCCTTTGCAGCCCACTCAGAACTGATCATGCATTTTCGGGGAAACTGTCTAAAATTACGTAGTCAGTAGTAAAGAGTCAGGGTACTAAGTTGGAGTGGGGACTATCAGCTAATGTTATAGTGTCAGGGGACATGTACTGGGAGACTTTCTTTCTTTTTTTTTTTTTTTATTTGACCGGTAAGGGGATCCATGACCCTTGGCTTGGTGTTGTCCGCACCACACTCAGCCAGTGAGTGCACCGGCCATCCCTATGTAGGATCCGAACCCACACCTCAGCGCTATCAGCACCGCACTCTCCCAAGTGAGCCACAGGGCCAGCCCCTGGGAGACTTTCTTAGGGACTAGCAGCAGTAAGTTAGTAAGGAAGGGGGCTACCAAAACCCACAGAGAAGATAGCATAGTTCTACATGCATATTAGACCTGCCACTTTCTGTCTATGTGACTTGCATTTCAAAGTTTACATCTGCAAAATGGGCATTTGACCAACACAGAATAGAGGGAGTCAGAGAGATTATACACACATGCTTACTGCATACCTCATACTCTGGGGGCTAGACCACAATTTTAGACAAAATATGTAAAAAGTCACACCTGTGCACCCAGGGGCATGCACTTACCTGCATGTGTGTATTGAGTGTGTGCGTGTGGTATTCATGCATACATACCACACAGAGGGGTTTTGTTGGGAATACATTAGATCTTGTGTGTAAATGTATGTAGAACAGTTTCTGTCATGCAGCGCATGCTTTATGGATGTCTGTTGAGGGACTGAAGTCTTGTACTCCATAGTGTAAAGTTACCAATAGTGGCACTATTGATATTATGAGCAGGATAATTCTTCGTTGTGTGCTTCTGGGTTTTTAGCAGCATTCCTGGCCTGTATCTACTAGATGCTTGTAGCACCTCACTCTAGTTATGACACCCAAAATGTCTCCAAACATTGTCAAGTGTCCCTGGGGACAAGATGGCTCCCAGTTGAAACCACCACCCTAGTAAAACCATGACATTAATGTAAGGGACTGGTTCCCAAACTTTCACAAGCATGAGAATCACCTTGAGGGCTTGTGAAAGTACAGATTCTGTGAAAGTACAGAATCTCCCTAGAAATTCTGATTCAGAGGGTGTGCCATTAAACCCAAGAATCTGCATTTCTAACAAGTTCACAGGTGATGCTGATGCTTTTGGCCCCAGGACCTAACTTTGCAAGCATGTAGGTGAGGTGTAAGATGTTCTAGAAAAATTTCAGATGATTTGACAGGTATTTTATAATCTTAAGGACTATAATGTTGTTATCGTGGGCACAGGGTTTAAGGTCTCTTTACTAAGGCCACAGGGTGGCTCCTCACAGCTGTAGTAGCGATCTGGGGTGAAAACAAAGTCATTTATGGGAGCTATTCCGTCTGTACAGGATTTCNGTAGCGATCTGGGGTGAAAACAAAGTCATTTATGGGAGCTATTCCGTCTGTACAGGATTTCAGTCAGCACTGCCCTGCCAGCTGTCACCTGAATCCCGCCAAGACACTGCTCCAGGTCTTGGCACAATGCTGAGGCTCCTAAGGAAATGAACTTTAACATTTGCCTTGTAGTCAAACTTAAATACCAAATGAGCCAGTGTGACATTGGGGTCTACAGACAAGACGTGGATGTTCAAAGTGGATTTGGAGCACGTGATGATTCAGGTGCCGGCTGTGTCTGGTGACTATTGGAGCCGTGGCTTTGACTTGCAAGTTATTTATTTGCACCTGCTGTCTCGTCCTTCCTTGATTCTCCCCTCTCCAGGTCAAGGCTCCTGTTGTCCTAAGCTGTCATCCCTACTCTCTCTCTCTCTCTCTCTCTCTCTCTCTCTCTCTCTC
>NW_007731242.1:25782-28600 GCF_000696425.1 Galeopterus variegatus | reverse complement strand
CATCCACATCCCCACCAACATCTTCATTACTATCACCATCTACACCCCACCGATAATGTCATTGTTACATTATTCTTCCTAGAACACTTCAGAATTTGCCAACATTTTATTCATTTTCTCTTAATAAGTATCATTTAACACAGTTATTATTATTGTTGTTGTCTTTGTATTGTTTTTCTCATTTTTTGTACAGATAGCTTGAGACAGATACTTGAGAGATCTGCTCAAGATCCCATGGACAAAAAGATGCGAAGCTATGAATGAGCCCAGGTCTTTTGATTCTTAATCTCAAATTCTTCTAGAACCTAAAGCAGACATTTTCTTACCCCATGCCCTTCCTCTCACAGCCACACTTAAGCTTCTCAAGGGAAGCCACACTTAAACTTCATATTGTCATGAAGTGATAAAAACTTGAACAATTTCCAAGCTCCACAGCTGGGGTCGTGTCGGTTTGGGTGACTCCAGAAGGGCTTTTTACTCTGCCTTAGACTTCTTGAGAAAGAGATCTGGCCTCTTATATCTCTTGAATCCCTTAAGAGCACATGGCTCTGCACACAGAAAGTGCACACTCAGTGCTTATGAACTAACAATTGCCCTGGGTGTGGAACAAGAAGACCATAACATGGAAAGAATGGGCTAATGATCTTCACTGAAAGACAGTTAATAGACACAAAAAGAGCCCAAACTATGGCCTACTGAATGTGAAATGTTTTATCCTAAAGAACTTCAATAAAATCCTCTGTCAGCCAAAGTTGTCTGATGAATCCAGTAAGCTGTACCTTATCTTTTTGTATTTTACAGATTGCATTTATAAAAAAAGATGATATGCTATGTTTTGCCTAAGATTTGTTGCAAAAAATTTGAGTATATTACCAATTATGCATTTTATCCTGTATTATTCAAATCCTGTTTAACCTCGCAGTAAAAACACTTGAATACTTTCTTCCATCACAAACACACATCCTAATGCATTACTTATTAATTTACTTATCCATTAATTTAATAAAGATTTACTGAGCACCTGTTAGAATCCCTACATTTGAAATACACACAATTAGATTATGTAGACGAATCAGGCAAGTTAGGTAGACATAAGTATATAATATGTAATGTGTATACTCTTATACAAATAACTCAATTGCAAAACATAATACATGTGAAACATAGCATGATGGAAAATCCATGGATGTTAGAGTCAGACAGTTCTGAATTCTAGCCTTAAATAAGCCTCTTATTGTGTGAATTCCCTGATGTGTAATTGTGAGAATTGGAAAATAATTCTATTCAAAAATATTTACTGAGCACCTGCTCTGTCTATCCAGGTAGTCTGGGTTTTGATGCTATGACAAACAGCCTCGAACACTCTGTGGCATAAAGCAACCAAGTTTTGTTCTCAGTCATCTTCCATGTCCATTGCAAGCTGGTTTGTTGTCATTCTCACTCAGTGACCTGGACCAACAAAGCAGCCACTGTCAGGAATTTGCTGGGTGCAGCAGTGGATAGCAAGTAAGAGAACTTCGGTGGGTCTTACACCAGCAATTAAATGTGCGGCTCAGGAATGACACCCAATTTAGTAGTTAACACTGGTCTCTTGACTCTACCCATCTGAAGAGGACCCAGAATGTCTCTCTTACTGTGATTCCCCTAGTGGGCAAGAACTAGAAAAATGTGGTAAACAGTGCCACTGATTACTTTATTTAAATGAAGCAGACATTGAAATGGGTATGGAAGGCCTTGTAGTGCATGAGTCACAGTGCATGACATCGTTAACATGTCATTCTCCTTGAGTTGTTGCCTAGCACTGACCTCACAAATACTGTGGGAAGCCTAGCAGTCAAGATATTGAGAACTGCTTCCATTACACATCTTCCTAGCATACATTTGAAAATCCCAGTTCTGTTTCTGTCAGCTCCAATTTTCTAAAATAGCAGATGGTGCAGCCTGCCTTCCCCGGAGGCACTCTGGAATAAATGAAGAGGTAGCCTTCAGGGAGATCTTTATTCCTGAAGACTTCTCTTGCCCCGCTCCTGAAGTCTGACCCTGCCGTTAGTAGCATTTCTTGGGTCACCTCAGCAGCACTAAGAGTAATGTGGCTGATTAAGGATGAGAAAGCTGGAGCTGGACTAATCTGAGAAACCCGGTGGGCTCATAAACAGTCATTATTGATAAAGAATGACCTACTGGCATTTAACGACAGCTGTTTTCCATACCATTCAGGTTTTTCCTGAATGCACTTGAGGATTCTTTGGTAACGTCTTCTGGATTTACCACTTGTCTTTGTTTTTAATATCAAGAAGCAACATAGATTGAAGCAATTGCCTTGGCAGCTTCAGTGATGATGGGTATGGAGTTATTAAAATGTATAGCCATGCTGTTTTTGCAGTTACACTTTGCTTGTCTTAGAGAGGGCTATAAAAGGCACCAAGAAATGTGGAGAAATAGAAACTACCAATTTGTGACAAGAAATCAATCCTGCAAAATTTATTTTTATGTTCTGTTGGCTAAAATTTATATTTATTTCCACAATATATCATTTTTTTAAAAAACAGCTTTATTGCAATATAATTCACATATTTACAATTTGCCCATTTAAAGTATACAATCCCGTTGTTTTTAGTTTGTTCACAGAGTTATACAGCCATCATCGCAACCAATTGTAGAATATTTTCATCACCCAAAAAGGAAACTTTATAACCATTAGTAGTAATTCCTTATTTCTCTCCCCTCTCCATCTATTCTTTCCCCCAAACCCCCAGCCCCAGGCAATCACTTATCTACTTTTTTTCTGTATAATTTGCCTATTCTGAACATTTTTTTA
>NW_007731242.1:24867-25692 GCF_000696425.1 Galeopterus variegatus | reverse complement strand
GAAACTTTATAACCATTAGTAGTAATTCCTTATTTCTCTCCCCTCTCCATCTATTCTTTCCCCCAAACCCCCAGCCCCAGGCAATCACTTATCTACTTTTTTTCTGTATAATTTGCCTATTCTGAACATTTTTTTATATTGCTCCTCATCTAACTATAATTATAAATCCTCCTCCTCCTCTAACCAGCCAAGCCTCTACTCTACTATGAAATCAACTTTTTTGGATTCCACATGATTGAGACCATGCAGTATTTGTCTTTCTGTGCCTGGCTTATTTCATGTAACATAAGGTTCTCCAAGTTCATTTGTGTAAATGACAGTATTTCATTCCTTTTTATAAGCTGAATAGTATTCCCTTGTGTATAAATACCACATTTTCTTTATCCATTTATCTGTTGATAGATACTTAGGTTGATTCTATATCTTGGATTTTTTGAGTAGTGCTGCAATAAACAAGGGATTGCAAATATTTTTTCAAAGACTGACATTTATTAAGGTCCAAAAGTATGATTTCATTTCCTTTGGATACATACCCAATAGTGGGATTGTTGGATCATACAGTAGTTCAATATTTAATATTTTGAGGGACCTCCATACCATTTTCCATAATGACTGCACTAACTTACATTCCCACCAGTGGTTCCCTTTTCTCCACATCCTCACTAACTCTTGTCATTTTTTGTCTTTTTGGTAATAGCCATTCTAACTGAAGTGAGGTGATATCTCACTGTGGTTTCGATTTGCATTCCCCTGATGACAAGTGATGTTGAGCATTTTTTCATATACCCATTGGCTATTTGTATTTCTTTTTTTAAAGAAATGTCT
>NW_007731242.1:15603-24043 GCF_000696425.1 Galeopterus variegatus | reverse complement strand
AAAAAAAAATGTAATTTTATTAATATTATTTCTTACATTCTAGGATGTGGGGGAGCAGTTGGAAGTGCGTTGGAGAGGGGAAAGGGGAAGGAAATGGGATGGAAGAAGGAGGAAGGGGTGGAATCATGCCACTACTTTCAATTACACTAATGAGGGAAAAGAAAGGGGAAAGAGACTGACATTTATTGAGGTCCAGAGGTATGCATAACCACATGCCAGGTGCTTTGCACATATGTGCTCTCCTGTAATCTGCACAGAAAGCTTCAAAGGTACAAGTTTGCCTCTCCCTCCCCCACACATCCCTTTGTAGAAGAGAAATCAGAGGTTAAATAACCTGCCCAAGGTCATACAGCTTTAAGAGCCTGAAGGATTATCTGAACCACATTTATCCTATTGAACCAATTAACTTCTGAAATAACCATTTGACTCTTGGAGTGTTATGTATGAGTGGTTCTTTCTCCTGATCTCATTTATCCCTTATATTTGTATAATGTTTTATTGCTTATACTGTATCATCATATTCATCACATTAATTATATTATTTCATCCTTATAACAGCCCTATGGAGTATGTGAAGATAGTATCCTGTCCCCATAGTACATTATCAAGAAATGAATTCAGAAAAGTTAGGTAACTTGCCCAAGGTCAGTCAGGGCTGACTCCAAAGCCAATGTTTTCTATGCCTCACATCTTCTCTTCTCTAGGTACATGAACCAGAAGAGTTTATTTTCATGGCAGCTAAGCATGATAGATTCAAGCCTGGGCAATACGTGGGTATTTACCACAAGGCTCCTGTGATGTATAATGAACTGAAACAAAGCAGTTAGCCACAGATTATAATGCCACTGTGGTCCCATGACAAATGACAAGGAGGTTGCAGTAATGAAATCTTATTACTACAAATAAAGAGACCACATCTGAGGTCTAGCACAGCCACATTTACCACTGCAGGAAACAAAATGAAACATGTGAGTAAGGGTCTCCACTGACTTTGGCAGCGTGCTCACAGGATTAAGAAGATCTTTCCAAAACAGTGATTACACTGGCAAATGTGTGGCGCCTAAGATAAGGACCAAATATTTATTCTGGCAGAGATTAAATCTTTTCTTTTCCTCAGTCTATTATGGATCTTGCAGAAAATCTGCCCAAGAATATATCTTGCTGATCAGCTAACTTACTGAGCCAGAACTGTACTTTGCCATTGCTGTTGCTGAAAAGCTGCAGAATGCTGGTTTTAAAGGTCTCCTCTCTCCCCCTAAAACTGTTCTCCATCCATGATTAGTGACTTAGAGGTGAATTGAATCACCAGCAGTCCTTTGCATGCATCCGGGATTTATGAAGTGGTTTCTCATTGAAGAACAGTGCTGCAATAAACAGTCTACATTTGTGGGGTGGGCAGAGGAGTAATGGCATCTGCAGTAGTGGTATAACTCCTCTAGTCCTTTTGTTCTGCTAAGCAGGTGATAACTCAGGTTATTATAGCTTTGCTTATTTAGGTTTGATGTTGATTGGGTATGAACACACACACACACACACACACACACACAGACTTAGAAATTAATGCCAATTCTCTAAGAGAAAGCAAAAAAGTCACGTCATTTCCAAATTTCTTGAGAATCAAGGAGAAAGAATGGATATTATTAATTACAGGCATGAAAGGTACAGAAAGAACCCATAATCAGTTTCATTTATCCATGTATCATATTTTAATGCTAGGTGCCTTGCTTAGTGTGGAGATGTAGAGATGAAACAAAACAAAACTGAGAACATAATGGTTCAAATTAACAGAGATTTAAGAAATTATGAATTATGTTTTGTCACCATTTGGGGAAGCACCTAAATCACCTTTCCCAGAGAACAGAACATGGGAATTGTAGAAATCATTTCACGTTGCATACGATGCTGTCAAGGCACAGAGGAAACAATGACTTTCAGCCTGTATCTCAGCATCCCTGAATGCTGACAACATCCTTTGTTGATCAGTCTATACTCCTCCCTTTTAGGATAAAGACTTTTGGTTATTTGTTCATTCTTTTATTGAGTGCAAGATGTATTCACATACCAAAAGATAAGTGGCAAGTTGAGGAAAGCCTGTTCTTTGGGAAAATAAGTATACCAAGCTATATGGAAACCAGTGCCCATCCACCAGAAGTCTTCATTTCTTGATTTTAGCATAGCAGGTGCTTAAATAAATAAATCAAGTACTGTATGATGTATTGAATGAATAAATAAATAAAAGAAACTACTACATCTCAGATTCAGTGAAATCCATCCTAGATCTTAGTTTATATGGATCACGGACTTTTTTGCCCATATCCTTCTTCTCCTCCTCTCTTCTTTTCTCTTTTCCTGTTCTGTTTGCCTTCTTTTCCTTGTACTTCTACTTGAATAAAGGAATAGAGGATAACAAAGGCTAGTGAGCAGATATTGTGACATGGTCTTGTAGAATAAATTACAAAAATGGAATTATCAAAATTACAACTAANTATTCACATACCAAAAGATAAGTGGCAAGTTGAGGAAAGCCTGTTCTTTGGGAAAATAAGTATACCAAGCTATATGGAAACCAGTGCCCATCCACCAGAAGTCTTCATTTCTTGATTTTAGCATAGCAGGTGCTTAAATAAATAAATCAAATACTGTATGATGTATTGAATGAATAAATAAATAAAAGAAACTACTACATCTCAGATTCAGTGAAATCCATCCTAGATCTTAGTTTATACGGATCACGGACTTTTTTGCCCATATCCTTCTTCTCCTCCTCTCTTCTTTTCCTTCCTGTTCTGTTTGCCTTCTTTTCCTTGTACTTCTACTTGAATAAAGGAATAGAGGATAACAAAGGCTAGTGAGCAAATATTGTGACATGGTCTTGTAGAATAAATTACAAAAATGGAATTATCAAAATTACAACTAAATTCTACTGTTTTGTGTGCACAAACTATTGCCAATAAGTCAGGCAACTAGAGAAACGGAGAACGATATCTCCCTTCTCTCCTCACCCATCACTGTGAGATCCTGCAATGCTGCCATGCCTATCCAGGGAGGTTGAGAGGGGCTGATTGTATTTGATCAGCAAGGTTACTTTCATTTTATGTCTCATTGGAAATACTAATGCCGACTCTTAGTCTTCACCAATTATTAGAGGAGAAGAGTAAGAGTTTTAGAGCATTGCTACTTAAGCTTCTGTGTTTTCCAGCATTTCCCAGGAGATGGAGATCATCACCACCACCGTCACCATCTCCGTCACCATCACCTCCATTGCCAGAGTGTTACTCTTCTGGAATTCACAGTGACTTCCCTTTTCACATGTCTTTTGTAGCCACAGAGGTTCTCTTCTGCTTTGTACCATAATCTCCAGCACTGAATGTTACATCCCTCTTTGAATGTGCCTAAGGACTAGGGCTACAAATGTAGAACGGGAGTCAGTTTGTCTGACTCTGAAAACCCCAGCTCAGTTTCACTAGTCTGTGCTGAGAATACCTCTTCTGTGTGGTTTGGACTTGCAGATAGTATCATCAGGAGTTGGTCTATAATATCTTCTCCACCGCCATTGGTCCCTAACCATTCTATACCCCTCCCCTTGGCCATGATTGCCCCCAAATGTGCAGGCAGCATGGTATTTTCTCCCTAATACTCAGTCTGAATTGGGAAATGATTTATAGTTCTTATAACCTCCCTTATTAACCTCCCTTAGAAAACAGGCCCAATTCACTCCACAGAAACAAACTTGGTAGTGTCATTGCTTAGTTGTTAGGTAATTCCAGGCTCGATATTCATTGAGGGCAAATGAGTGATGTAACCATGCAGTGCAGCCTGGGAGAGCAATTTGGATGGCTTTCTACGATTGGTTTTTATGTTCAAGATGAAAGCCTATGGAGATATACAGGACACTATTATTACCCTCATGCCAATAGCTCCCTCTGGATACCTACAGATTTATTGCTAGCTGGAGAATCAACTTTAGAGGGAGAAAACCTGGTGGTTGGTAATAACTATGCCTTTTGTGTTTCTTTATTACAGGAACAGGGGAAAATTGGAGTTGTCTTCAACATTGGCACAGTTGATATCTCCATCAAAGAGGAGAGAACCCCGGTAAATGATGGTAAATACCACGTGGTGCGCTTCACCAGGAACGGCGGCAATGCCACACTCCAGGTGGATAACTGGCCAGTGAATGAACACTATCCCACAGGTACATGTTTTACTCTCAATGGCCAAATTGTCTTTCACTTTCCCATTCTCACTTCTAAATGGAGATTTTCCTCATGACTGTCATCAAATCATGAAACACTTAGTGAAGCACACATTCATTTTTTTTTTTTCTACGAAAAGATGAGTTATTTCTTGAGGACTTGATCCAATGTAGGGAGCTTCTGGAGATGTACTAACTATGCACTGAACACTTTTTGTCAGCTTTTGACTAATACTACCTGACTGGTTCATACCAAAGGCTGTTACTGTAGATTTTCCAGGGCACTGCAAATGATTAGCAGCGGAAGGAAGGGGCACCACCACTATCAGCAGCTATTATGTGTAATCACGGGATGATCAACTTTGTGGTGCTGTTTAATCAGGTGTGGTCGAAGGTACAGATGGCCAGAGAGACTGCGAAAGGAGGTTTGCTAAACTTAAACCGATGAGCATCATGATAGGGTTACAATGAGGAAAAAACTAGGGGTGGAATTTCATTCATTTGGTAGCTTTGCCATTTTTTTTCCCTCTTAATTGCACCAAGACTGCTTTGATTTTCAGAGATTGTTCCTAGTAGTCATTTTTAATAGCAAGTGTGCTGGTGTGGGAGGAAGAGGGGTTAATCATCTGTTTAAATTTTACAGTTAAGGAGCATTCAGCATCAAACTCCCAGAACCAGATGGCCAAATCAAGGGCGATGGAAGAAAAGGTTGCCTTCTTTAAAAGAGATCATTCAAATAATCTTTAAGCTTTCCCTCTCATCTCTCACTTCTCCCAGGAAAAGAGTCCTCAACTCCGACCATGAAAGTGTCAGAAATGGAAGGAAAAACACTTTAGTAAAGGGCCTTGCTCCACAATTGCATTGTCACCTGATGGATGCAAGAAAATAGCTCAGAATACCGCATTTTCACTGATGTGAACAGATACTGTGTCTAACTCCGTATCCTACACTCCAAACTCCCCACAGTTTTCTCACTGTTTTTCTCCCACTTCCTCTACACTGAGAAGGACACAATAACAAAGAAGCCAGAAGCGCATTTTCAGAAGTCTGAGAGCCATTTAGCTAACAATTACCACACTTGACAGAAATACATAAAGTAGAATTGCCTACTTGTGGCCCAAGGTTTTTGAGTGACTTGAAGGCTGTGATTGTGTTTTCCTGCTTAACTCAGCATTAATTTTCTTTAAAAGCCAATCAAAAGTATTTGTGCTCCTGGATTTTCCCCTAATAGCTAGAGTCTCCCTATATCTAGTTTAAAAATTGTGGAAGCATCCACAGATACCATGCAAGACCCCCAAGGAATTGAAGCACAAAGCCCTGCCCACCCAACCATCTGCATTCTTAGTTTCCATACAACTGCCAGCTCAGACATTGATGAGGGTCTCTTAGCATTCCTTAGATTAAGGCACAAAAATGACCTTATGAGGTTATCTTTGAACATTTGAAGGAAGCCAGAAGTGTTAGCAGCTACTATGAATTCTTACCAGCATCCAAATTCACTAGACACTAATAGACCCGATTTTTAAATGCTTCTTGCTTAAACCCAGTGTGATGAGGGCATAGGAGAGTAGAGTAATCAAAATAGCCTGAGATCTTAAAAGCTGTTCATTTACTCATGGGAAAAATCAATTTCTCTCCTGTGCATATTATCACTGGCCCTGTTAGTGCTGCTGTAGGGCTTGTTGTGTTTCTATTAGAAATTTCAAAGATTTCTAAATTGATGTTAACCACTTGCCCTGAGCCAATAGAGGATCCACAAGTTTGCTGTCAGCAAGGAGCAGGTTCTTTAATGGTCATTTAAGCCACCGATATATAAGGAAACCAGTGACACTTGCTGCATCTCTATCCCTTTGTGCCTTTAGTTCCAAATTATGGGTTGCATCCTATATGTTTTTAAAACAGAATAAACCTTTCTTTAATAGGAGCAGGTTCTTTAATGGTCATTTAAGCCACCGATATATAAGGAAACCAGTGACACTTGCTTAATCTCTATCCCTTTGTGCCTTTAGTTCCAAATTATGGGTTGCATCCTATATGTTTTTAAAACAGAATAAACCTTTCTTTAATAGCATTGATTTTTCTTGAAAACCATTATTACTACTGGTAACTGTTATTTAGTAATAATATGTGTTATTATTACAGGATAGGGACAGTATAGCAGTTATAAGCATGGGACTTGGAGTCAACTGACTGGAGTTGAGCTCTTGTTTCATCTGTTGTGAGTCTAAGGCAGTCGGATTAAGACCTTGAAATGCCCTAAACACTGAAATATTTGGTGCCTCTCCCCACATATACTGTAACTCAAAATACAACATTGAACCATAAAATAAGTGTAAGAATTTCTAAGTTCTGATTTGTCTCTTCTGATGATTATTGTAATGCTTTAAAAAGACATCAGGTTCTTTCTCTCCAAATTCTTATTTTTTACTCTTTGTTTTGTTGATTCTCTTAGTAGGCGCTTTATTCTTCCTATTTGGTGATCCATTTCCGAGCCTTAGACAAGTTACTGAACTTTCCTGAGCCTCTGTTTCCTACTCTGGAAAATGGGGTAATTATAATACTTTCCAGGGTTAATATGAAGGTTAAGTGAGTTGAACACATGTAAAATGCTTGACATAAACTTGGGTCAATGAGGTCAATACTCCATAAATGTTAGCTGTGAGGATTACGTTTTGGTAGCATTTTAAATTGTGATGTATTGGCCTATACAGATCACTTCATTTTGACTATTAAATAGCCTATTAGTTGGATAAAGTGGACACTTTTATTCTCCACTTCAAATTAAAACAGAAATCCAGGGAGATGCTATACCTTTCTTAAGGTCAGATAGTAAATGAGGAACAAAACTAGGACCTGATTCTTCTCTTCCCAAGTGGGCCACAATTTCCACTATTGCTCCCACAGCAAATTGGGGATGTTTTAAAAAATGCATAGCTAGAAATGAGCATTTTTCTTCATGTGTCATCTTAAATTCATTTCTTTTTTTTAAAGAAATGTCATATTTGAAAGGTCAGTACCAATTACCAAACGAAGGTGGTTATTGTGGGATTCACAGTAGAAAATCTTCATTTAAAAGAAGAAAAAAGTTTTATTAGCACAAATGAGTCCAAACTGTCCTCCTTACAACAATGTGCTCCCATGAGGCAATTGAAAGACTATGAGTAGTCAAAGGAGCTATCACCTTACTTTGTTGTCTAGATTGAAAGTCGTGTGATGTACTAGATCGAGTCCATCATCTGAGTTTTATGTTCCACTCTGCCAAGACTTCCTGGGAGAGGCTCACCTTTAGAGTCTTGGATACCTATTTTCTCTCCTGCCTATTTCCCTGTTCTATTGAAAGGATCCATTTAACTAACTTAAAGCATCATTGTAACAGTTTAGGAATATATAATTATTTTAAATCATAAGATCAGAATGCCCCCTATATCTGAGCATTAAAGAAAAAAGCCATCAACTTGGCCAGGCAATCTTGACACAGTTTCTGCAAAAATGATGTATTCTCTTTTTTCCCAGCTGTTTTGTTTTATTGATAAAGAAAGTTTAGAAAAACGTCAAGAGGAGTTCAGTCTTGCTACTTGTCTATCGCTAATGTTTAGACAGTAAATAAACACAGAGTAGCTCCTACAGAATATCCACTGCTTTTATTGATAAAGAAAGTTTAGAAAAACGTCAAGAGGAGTTCAGTCTTGCTACTTGTCTATTGCTAATGTTTAGACAGTAAATAAACACAGAGTAGCTCCTACAGAATATTCACTGAAGCTCCCTCATTCACTGAAGCTCCCTCATTCTGAGGGCATGCTGTCAGGAAATTGTTCCTCCTCGCAAGGTCTGAAGAGGTCAGCTGTGCACCAGGATGAATGGGTCAGCTCCAGAATCTTTTCATGGGCATTTATAAGATTTTATTTGGATCTACTGAAACATCCTACCGTGAAATATTTAGAACCCAGCTGTGCACAGGGTATGTAGCACCAGTTCTTTGTGAATCAGAAGGGATCCAAAATGAAAATAGTTCTATAGCAATCAGAATCTTACATTGCTTAATTCTGGGAGATAGAGCTCAAAAGCAACTTCTTACTTTGAACCTGAAAATAGAAAGGCTAAGGAATGGGAGAGGGAAATAAAAGAAGAATCTGCCCAGAGCTATGATCCAGGTACTGACAAATGTCCCTTATAAAGCCTCCGATTGCTGTCTCTACACAATGCAGTAGTGAGGACCAGGGAGGGGAGGTGAAAGGTGAGTTGAGC
>NW_007731242.1:14721-15487 GCF_000696425.1 Galeopterus variegatus | reverse complement strand
TGCTGTCTCTACACAATGCAGTAGTGAGGACCAGGGAGGGGAGGTGAAAGGTGAGTTGAGCATGAGAAATTAATTTTAGCCGTAGCTATCTGCTCCCTGGGAGGCTGAGCTGACTCGTATTGTTCAAGGTCCTGTCTCTGCTGAGGGGCCATTGTGTCATCAGGGCTATGAGAACCCTGAGCATGATGCAGTGAGGTCTTTGCAGGTCAGAGCCAGGCTTCCTGGGGGATGAAGACTGATAGGTAGCTCCAATGTGTAGGACTTTCCACCTTCCCTTCCCGGGGGTGCTGAGGAGATGAGAGTCTCATTTTTTTTTTCTTGATATTGCATATCAACCAAGTTGACATGCTCTTGACTGAATTCCTTTTCTCAGTCAATAAAGTGTCCACCGATGACCTATGTTTAAATACTGTTTGACCACCCAACTCAGAACATGAAAAGGATGTAAAAGTAGCTCCCCTTCAAGGATGCTAGATTAGAGAACTCTCTTCATATGTGTATGTCAAATTCCACAGAACCTTGTCTTTATAGGGGTAGAAAGAGAAAACGTTGCTATTCTGCTATAGTGCTTGCTGATGCTCAGAGTGCTTTCATATACAACATTATCCCATTTGAGTCTCATTTTACCCTGTGAGGGACTGGATTTAGTATTATCACTACTGCTAGACCCATTTTAAGGTTACATTATTAAGGCTCTGAGAGGCTAAATAACTTGTCCAGTGTAACACGGCTTAAGGGACAGAGCCAAGATTTCTATCCTGATCCT
>NW_007731242.1:0-14498 GCF_000696425.1 Galeopterus variegatus | reverse complement strand
AAATAACTTGTCCAGTGTAACACGGCTTAAGGGACAGAGCCAAGATTTCTATCCTGATCCTGAGACTTTACTACCTTAATCTTCCTGCCCATTTTCCTGGTTTTCAGAGTTGTGATTTTATTGATAATGATACTATTTTTTTCTGTAAAAAAAAAAATATTCTCAAATAGAAGTTTCTTCCCAGACTAGTTTAGTTAGTAGGATTTCTCAGCGTTGGCAATATTAACATTTTGGGCTGGGTAATTCTCAGCTATGTCTCTGTAGGGGACTGGTGGAGGGTCTATCCTGTGCATTGTAAGATGTTTTGCAGTACCATGACTTTTACCCACTGGATGCTAGTAGCATGTTTTCACAAATGCCAAATATCCTCTGGGGACAAAATCACCCCCAGTTGAGAACCACTGACTTAGTCTCCAAAATATTTTGTTTCAGATGATTATCATTCTTTTGTAGTTTAGACGGTATACATATGGATAAAAAAGATTTTTTTTTGTCTACATCTCATCCTAAATGATTGAGACTTTGAAGGGTTAAAAACAATTCTGATGCTGAAATTTCTCAGCATCTTGCATTTTCATTAATTTCTAGCCAAGAGGTTTTCTTTCCTTTTCTTTCCATCTTCTCCTGCAAACATTTGAGGCCTTGCCAGATTTTAAGCACACATTAAAACAAACCCCATCTACCTGCTCATTCATCCGTTCAGAACTAGTGCTGCCTTCAGTTCAACAGGGAAGAAAACATAGATAGTGAAGTCCTGCAAAGGGAATAAGAAATATAAACACAATCAAGAGGGAAAGCCATATTTGAACATGGTCTCTCAAGACTGCAGAGAAGTAATGGCAACTAGACAGAGGCTCACTTAATGACTAGGTGCATTTTAAAATCAGCTTAGAAATATGTTTTTCAAATATTCAGTCACAAAATTATTAATCAATCAATCCAATGCATTCTGAATACTTGTAGTGCTGAATAGTCATTGTTTCCAATTGGTCAGGAATAGGTTAGGTTTCACAAGTAGGTGAGTTTCTACTTGTGAAGGGACTTTACACTTGCCCTTGATCTTTGATAAAAATTTGTTTAAAATTCTTTTTTCGTGTGTGTGTGTGTGTGTGGAATAGTCATTGTTTCCAATTGGTCAGGAATAGGTTAGGTTTCACAAGTAGGTGAGTTTCTATTTCCAAGGGACTTTACACTTGCCCTTGATCTTTGATAAAAATGTGTTTAAAATTCTTTTTTCATGTGTGTGTGTGTGTGTGTGTGTGTGTGTGTGTGTCAATGCTCTTCAACCTGGCTGCACGTGAATATACCCCGGGAACTTTAATAAACTTTGAGTGCTCAGGACCCAGTTCTAGATCATCTAATTAAGCTGGTCTGGGGTATGGTCCATGGATCAGCAACATCAATGTCCCCTGGGAGCTTATTAAAAATGTACTACCCCAGATCTACTGAATCAGAATCTGCATTTTAAAAAGATCCCCAGGTGATACATGTGCACAGTAAAATTTGAGAAGCTCTGGCCCAGGCATCAGTGTTTTATAAAAAGCTCCCAAGGTGATCCTATGTGTAGCTAGGTTTGAGAATCACCAACGTGCACAAAGCGAAAAATGTCTTTTTTTCTTCTTTCAGACTGACAACCAGTGCTGCTCAATATGGTAGCCACTAACCATTTACAACTTTTGAGCACTTGCAGTGTGGCTGGTATCACTGAGACCCTGAAAGTTTTGCTTATTGTGCAATTATTATGTCCTAGGCACTAAAGTCTTTAAATATATTTTTTTATTCAATTGTCACACCAACACTATGAGGCTGTAGCTTGGTGGCTAGCATTGGCCACTGCAGGACTAGAATATAGAGTCTTTTGTTTTCTTCTGTCTTTTTCTATCAGGTAAATCGTCACTTACATCATTGATAAAATAATGGGCATTTGCCTTCATGCAACTTCTGAACTCATCTAATGACTTTTGTTATTACACAGTTGCAGGGATAATGACCCCACCCTATTCACGGGGTTGCTGAAGAGGAAGTAGAGGGTGATGATTAAGCATAAGAATTCCGGAGTCAGATTGTCTGAGTGTAACCGACAGCCTCTGACCCTACTAATTACTGATTTGCACTCTACCTTGAGCAAGTTTCTATTATTAAGAAGTTTCTCTGTGCTTCCATATCCATTGTCATATGTATGTATTTCCTACTATTAAAAACAAGTGAACGCTCATATTGACATTTAACATAGAACAGCTAAAATAAAAGTATTGGTGAGAGACACATTTCCAAATAGAAGTGGCAATCTACCCTTCCTTAAGCTATATGTGTATGCCCTGACAACACGGCTATGGCACAGATCCTTCAACAAGCTTGGCCCTAAGAAACTTATCACCTTGTCTGTAAAATGAGGATTGTGATCACTGTTCTATCTCAGAAGGTAGAAAGTTCTTTGAATACAGTAAAGCACTACATGAATGATCGTTATAGTTGCAGCTGTTTTATCAGGATTATCTGCCACCTGGACACATTTTGGGCCCATTTTGTCTCTTGAGAAAACTTTCTGCACTGAGGTTTACTCAGCAAAGGGGAGAATGGTGGGCAAAATGTAATCTCCCATCTTGCTTTCTCATCTTAAATGCAGAATTCTACAATAGTAGAAATGGTTCCACAGTGAAGAGTGTGTGCTCAGAATGAACACTTTGTCACGGAGGTGTACACAGTGGCAGATGGTACCCCCCACCACCGCTCAGCCAAACCCACACAGGTGGGGATGGCCGCCATTTGTTAAGCATTCACTGCACACTCCCCACTTTATGGGCAACACCCTACTTAGCCTTGAAACAACCTGTGAGGACAGCGTTGATCTTATTTCCATTTTATAGATTAGAAACAGCCCAAGATCATTTGGGTTTAGTTTAGTTTTTAAAATGCTGGTGTCCAACCCAGGACCACCTGACTTGAGACCCTTGGTTTTTATCACACTCTACTCCTTCCTTTAATTCTCTTTGATATCTTGGAACAGTCGCTTAGCCCAGAAATTCTGGTCTTAACTCAAATCTTGACAATTTAGAATTTTTCTCTCAAGCTAAATCCTAGAACCCTTCTCTCAAGTTAAATCTCCAATTTCTGCCATGCCTAGAAGTCAGTACTTTTTGGGCACCTATAGACACTTGTTTTGTCCGTATCACTGGTGAGGGCTTTTGGGGCTTTGCCAGTCTCTTTCCTTTCATAACCCCATTTTACCATCTAGTACCATATCTAAGAAGACAAAAAGGAATTTATTAAATGAAAGTCCGTTTTACTGTTTAATTGCCCTGTTTGGGGAGTGGGAGAGTAGTGAGAGGGTTCTTAATTTTTTTTTTTTAATTTTTGTTTTTTCAAATAAACCTCCTTTCTTCTCTGTGAATTCCCAGCCACAAGATAAATAGCCTTATATCATACAAGTTAAAGACAATCACTGGTATCAGACCTAGAGCCTTTCTCTCTCTCCCTGAAAATGTCTCTTAGAAGCCAATAAGGATTTCAAGGAAAACTGTAGACTTCAGCTAATGCTGAAATTAAACATAAGCATCCAGAACACACACACACACACACACACACACACACACACACACACACACACACATTTATATATATATATCCCATCGAGGAGNCATATCTAAGAAGACAAAAAGGAATTTATTAAATGAAAGTCCGTTTTACTGTTTAATTGCCTTGTTTGGGGAGTGGGAGAGTAGTGAGAGGGTTCTTAATTATTATTTTTTTAATTTTTGTTTTTTCAAATAAACCTCCTTTCTTCTCTGTGAATTCCCAGCCACAAGATAAATAGCCTTATATCATTCAAGTTAAAGACAATCACTGGTATCAGACCTAGAGCCTTTCTCTCTCTCCCTGAAAATGTCTCTTAGAAGCCAATAACGATTTCAAGGAAAACTGTAGACTTCAGCTAATGCTGAAATTAAACATAAGCATCCAGAACACACACACACACACACACACACGCGCACACACACACACACACACACACACATTTTTATATATATATATCCCATCGAGGAGAAGAACATTTGGGGTAGAGGGAAGTAGAAGAGGGAACACATGGACATATGACACATGGCAACTGCCCCTAAGACATGAAGCTAACACACAACTCGAGGTTATTTATAAAGGAATTAAATAACAGGCACAAATGAGCTTGTTATAGTAGCGAAGATTTACATCAGATAATAGCAGTTATAGTAACTAAAGACATTATTTATCCAGAATTTATTTATGAACAGGGCAGTGCTTTTATTCTATAGGGTTGCTGAGCAAAAGAATAATTTTGCTGTAAACTTCTGTAGGTCTTTATAGGATGCATACCTTAGTCTGAGTCCTGGTTTATGTCTTCCTCATTTTTAGTAGATTACCTTGAGAATTAATGCAGAAGGTGGACTTTACAAATTAAAAAGCATATGATATTTCTTTAGCCATAAGTTAAATATTATAAATATTATAGTCCAGGGACTCAATGAAATGAATGATAAGAAATTTGAGGGCCACTTCTAGGCACAATTTAACTAGGAATATAAAGAAAAGAATTTCTTAATTTCCATCTATAATGCATATATTTATATTAAGTCACATCTTTAGAATAATACTTTCAAGGTTAGAAATACAGTATAGCCACACTCTATGTGATTTTTAAATTATACTCATTTGAAATAATGTGACATAAAAACATTAATAACATCTTACTCTATGTGAGGCATCAGTAATAGCACAATTTCTTCTTAATTAAAACAGTCATCAAATATTGCATAATTTCAAAGCCTACATAGTCAATTACAAGTTTTGTTTGCCTTATTATCACATGGAAGCTCCAGTGTAAGTAGTAAACAAGAGTCTGCCTATTTTTTCTTTAATTACAAAAATCTCGAATTGTTATACCCACCATAAAATAGTATTAGCCTATACTGTTTTTATCTGTGCCCCAGAGTTGGATGAATGCCAAGTATTCAAATACCCATATAAAAGCATAATTTTATTTATAGGAAAAGTTTCTAAGTTTCATTCTCCTCAATTTAAGTTTTGTACAAGGTCCCTCTAGTTATTTGAAGCCTAAAAAGAACATTGAGCTTCTTAGAGAAAGGTGGTACATAAATATACAATAATAATAATATATATTCACATACAGTATGTCATTTATAATTCTATAAAGCAGAGAGGTAATGAAAGATACTCTACACTGTAAATCACTCAATCGATTATAATCACATTGCAGCTCATCTCAAAGAGATAAAGAACTTTCACTCCTCTAAAATCCCCATCAATACCCCGGCAGACTGAAGAGAGGGGAAAGGAGGTCAGAAGAGGACGAAGGGAAAGAGTCAAGGACAAAGAGGCACTTTTAATCTTCAGTTCATGGAGTTCACATAGATTTGGTTGAATTCTGGTGATATTTGCAGTTTGCTCCATATGGTGCATTTCTCTCCCACATGCTACTTTTACAGCCTTTTAGTAAGTCCCTGACACTCTGCATTGACCTGGATGGCAGGGTTTGCTGAATGCCTATGGTAGATATACAGTGCTGCAAAAGAAGACTTAGGGATTAGGTGCATAAGTAGAAAAAGACAATTCCACAGAAGTCAAATGCTAAAGGGTATATTAAACAATGAAAATGAGTTAATAATGGACTAGAAAAAATTTATATTGCACTTTCAAACAGCAGAAGCACTGCAAAAGATTTTTTATTACCTTTTTGTTACCTTTACTATAATAAATATGTTGATACTCCCCTATTCTCACCAATGGGGTGGGTATGAGTGGAGCCCTCTCGTTATGCATTCATTCACTCACCATTCAACACATATTTATTCAACATATACTTTAAATGTGCATCTGTCTAGGTGATAAGCATAGAGTGAGAAACAAAACACAGCCCCTGCCTGCAAGAATCTCTAGCGTAGTGGAAGAGAAATACAAGTACACAAGCATGGTCATTTAAATACCTAAATTTTATTGAGCAGGTATTAGGTGCTAGGCACTGTACTGAGTTCTTATATTAAGTCTTCATAATAGCCCAAAGGGGTAGGTACTATTTTTATCCTCATTTTACAAATGGGAAGATGTTTTAAGATTAGTTAACTCTCCCGGGATCATAAGCTAGTCTATGAAAACCTGGAACTTAAGCCTGTATGTCTTGGAAGGCAAATCCAATGTCCCTATGCATTACATAATCTTGTACCTGCAGTTCCACACAGTGAAAGAGGACATGCTATTGGGGTCAGATCTGGGTTCATTGTCAGACACACATAAACGACTGATGGAGCCTGAGGATCAGATACAAGTGGGCGTGGGATAGAATTTGGGCTGGGACCTTGAGTTCTCTGGAACGATGCTAGTAAGCTCTGTTCTCCTACCTAAATATACACAAGCGTAAACTGTGATATAAAAACCTATACCTTTTACACTGAGGGAACTAATGCGTAGGTGTTTTTATTTCTTTCTTTTAAATTTTTCTTACAGTTTTATTGAGATATAATTCATATTCAAAAAAAAATCCTGCACATATTTAATGCCTACAATTTGATGAGTTAGGATATATATGTATACCCATGATAACATCGGCACAATCAATGTAATAAACATATCCATCATACAATACTTAACCTAATATAATCCTTCCAATGGTTCCAGGAGAGAAGTATTTTTTTTCTATTAAACTTTTAATGTTCACTTTTATAGTAGTAGTAAATTCGCTTGAGTAGTGTACTTTTAAAAGAATACTTATGGTTTTAATTGAAGGATAAAGTCATTCATAAATTGCCTTTGTGCCGGAGACGAGCTCCGCAGGATTCGTTGGACCTGAATAGGTGGTGTGGCATCGGCAAAAGAAAGAGACGGAGCACAATTGTCTAGTGCAGGTGTGGACGACAACCACATGAATCTTGTTTTATTTATATCTTTTTGCTTATTTTTTTACATGATGATTTATCTTTTAATCAAAACATTTTTATTTTGTTTCTATTGAAAAGGAAAGGTCAAAATGTTCTAAAGCACTCACGCTGTGACAAAAACATCTACTCATGCATCAATAGTTCACCCCAAAGCCTGTGGCTTGTGGCCAGGAAATCATACAATAGCAGCGTGCTTGGCTTAAAGATGTCAAACTTTTGGTTTGAATCATAAATCCTAACCTTTTTGACTTATATGTAAACTTACATTCTAAATTTTTATCTAATCTTACGTCTACTTATGTTTAGCAAATTAATAATGTTTATGTTTATATTAACTATGTTAATTCTTAACCAACTAAAACCATATTACTTATATCATGATTCTATATAATAAAATATAACAATAAATCTCTATTACTGTTAAATGATTCTAAATTATAAACTAATCTAAAACAAACCTGTTAATATCAAAACTTGTTTATATTCTTGTGCTATTTTACTTATTTATCTCTATAATGAAACCTTTTATTTCCCTGCCAATAGACTCCGGGAACAGCACAGGGGACAAAGTGAAAAGTTAAACAACCCTTCTTAAGTTTGTTAAATACACTGCATCATTTCAATCCCAGAATGATATGTACTTGGTGAGTCAAGTGAAGCAGTGGGAACAAAGAAATCAGTAACTGGTTGTGATCAATTAGTTGTAAACACCACTGCACTCAGACCCGCTGCCTCCCCAGGGGACGTGGATTTATAATAATTTAACATAATAACTTCGTTCCGCATGCACAAGAGTATGATCACACTATAGAGCCAGTTATTCTAAAATTATGGGTCAATGCACACACCACTAACAGGAAAGATCAACAACAAAATTAAATCAAGCCAACCCATACTGGTAACGTGTATCAAAAATACCTTTAGTACTGACAATGCCCTTTAAATGAACCAGTTAATTTTGATGTATTTTAACATGTCCTTTGAGAAATTCCACGGCCGTTGGAATCTCCCAAAGCCATACCAAGCCAAAAGGTTAGGCTGTTTAATTCTGGGAAGTCTTGTCAAGCAACCAAAGGTGAACAAACAGGAAATTCCACGGAGCCGTGCCACACACGTGGGATCCCCCCGCAGCCTGGCTGAACAGGGGGTGTCGCTCCTCAGGCTCCCATGCCGTTCCCTATAGCAGGACGGCTCTCGACACCTTTGTGAATTTTTTTTAACCTTTCTGAACTTTTATTATTTCTTTATTTTTTATTGATTATGCATATTCATGAGGTACAAAGCTGACCATCCCCACTTGTGCCCAAGATGTGATGAACAGATCAATATGATCAGTATGTCTGTTACCACAAATTGCAATTATTCCCCATGTCCCCCACCCACTTTCTCCTGACCTCCCTCCACTTCCACCCCTCCACCCCCAACAGCTCTAGGTCTGTTCTCTCCCTCTGCAAGTCCAACAAACCACTGTGGTCCTTCTTACCTTCCTTCTTTGTCTCTTAACTCCCACTTATGAGTGAGGACATGTGGTAGTTTTCCCTCTGTGCTTGCTTATTTCACTTAACATAATTTTCTCCAACCTCATCCATGTTGATGTGAATGGTGGGATTTCAGTCTTTTTTATGCCTGAGTAGTATTCCATAGCATATATGTACCACATTTTCCTTATCCACTCATCCATTGATGGACATTTAGGTAGATTCTATATCTTGGCTATTGTAAATAAAGCTGCGATGAACATGAGAGCTCATGTGTCCCTCCACATGATGATTTCCATTCCTTTGGGTATATACCTAGAAATGGAATTGCTGGATTGTATGGCAGTTCTATCTATAGCTGTTTGAGAAACTCCATGCTCTTTTCTATGGTGGCTGCACTAATTTACAGTCTCATGAACAATGCAGAAGAGTTCCCCTCTCTAGGAGAGAAATATTAATCTCCTCACAGATGAATAAAGACGGCTCAGAGAGTTTGAGAACATTTGCTATAGTCATGGGGCCAGAAAGTGTCAGTGTTAGGATTCCACACAGGTTTGTGTGTTCCCACCCCCAACCCCTTTCCGTCACCCTGCTGTTCCAGTGGTCTCCTAGCAGTACTCCAGTTTGCGTTGTATATAGAGCTTAGACTCATTTGGTTGACAGATATAAATTCACATGCAAATTTACTATTGTTTCTCACATCCTAGTGCATACAGAATACTCTGTAATACCATTATTAAACATTTACTGGAAATGTGCTTCTGCCTGGTGCACAATTGTCAGCTTCAATGTTTAATTAAACTAGATTCATTTTCATTTTAATCACATTATAGATGTGGTTTTCTTAGAGTTCAATTGTGAAATCTTCATTCCAAATGCCTACAAGGGTCTGAAAGCTGTTTATCCCAGAGAAAGAGAAGAGGACATCACAACTTATCTTCACATAAAGGATTGTAGGGGAATAATATTAATAATAGGAAAGACTGATACAGTTTTATCTCTGAATCCTCACAGCATTGTCAAAAGGGATTCTGTTATTATTTCCATTGTAGAGATGAGGAAACTAAGTCTCAAAGAGGTTAAATACTTACTCTAATACCACACAGCTAGTAATTAGCAGGACCAACCTGGATTTGGGACGGAGACCCAGATCAGAGAGGGAAACCTTGATACCTTTATTTAGATCAGGGATCAGCAAAATTTTTCTCTAAAAGGCCAAATTGTGTATCATAGGCTATACAAACCTATATTATTAGTATAAATATTATATTTCTATATTTAATGTTATATTTTGCAAATATTAATATAAATATTGCAGACTTTGCAAGGTCTTTGCTGCCATTATTCAGTTCTGCTGTTGTAGTGCCACAACACTCACAGACAACGGGTAAGTCAATGGGCACGGCTGTATTCTAGTAAAACTTGATTTATAAAAACAAGCTGCGATGAGCTGCATTTGCTCCTTCGTTAGGTCACGGATATTGTGGAGCCTACAGTTCTGTTTTTACTGATCCATCAGCTTCATTTTGTGGATTATCTTACTCTGTTTAGAATAAAGGGAGCAAGATAACCTCTAAGTGGATGA
The DNA here is from genome assembly GCF_000696425.1 of Galeopterus variegatus. Classification (NCBI taxonomy): domain Eukaryota; kingdom Metazoa; phylum Chordata; class Mammalia; order Dermoptera; family Cynocephalidae; genus Galeopterus; species Galeopterus variegatus. The sequence continues at coordinate 4,512 of NW_007731242.1, read as the reverse complement.
GTCAAATCCCCAGAGACATAGAGAACAGTGATGCTATATAGAATGAGCTAGACCCACTGGTGAGATGAATTCAGCATAAAGAAATGGAGGGCTACATGAGTGGGACAGGCAGTCCATTTACCTAGACTTCAAAAAAAATTTGACAAAAACAAACCAAAAGCTGGTCATATACCACCTTCCCAACTCAACCAAAGACACAGATTTAATACTATCTTCATTTATGTTAGGTCACACCTTGCTTAGAGCAAGATTTGAAGATGCCAAACAGAAAGCATTATTTTTCTAGTGCTGTTACTTCTACTTAGTAACTGTAAGCTGTGGTGATCCTAATACACATTCTTCCCTCTTTCCTAAAGCAAGTTACATACTTGTCTTTTAGATTCATAGGTTTTTATCAGCCACTGGCTTAGATGCCTTAGCCTATTCTCCATAGCCCTTCTACATAAAGGTGCCAGTTGACAATTAGCATTTATCTTTTCTCCTACCTGCTCCCTGATATGTGCACCTTCTAAGTCTCAAAGAGCATTGCCTTCATTTTCTCAGCATTGGTTATCCCTGTTCTGCTGATGAGAGCTTCCTGTTTGAGCTTCTGCTCCATTTCCGGCCATTGATCTGCTCTTCTGAGGATGGACAATCTTTAGCTGTGGCTCAGCCTACTTCCTGCTATTGAGTTTTAGAGATTTTAGACCTGGTCCTCTATTTGTTACAGGAGGAAGAACCAGGTTATGAGTTCTCCTAGATGTGTATGTGAGCACAAGCGTGCATGTGTTTAAACTAATTTTTTAAAAAACCATTTTGACCTACATCTTCCTATTTTCCCTCACCCTGGTAACTACTGTTTTACTCTGTTTCTATGTATTTGACTTTTTAAAAAAATTTCACATATAAGTGAGATCATGCTGCATTTTTTTTTCTGTTATAAGTTGCAGTTATAAAAAATGAATAAGCCGAGAGATGTAATGTACAACATAACTATAATTAATAATGTAATATTGTACAGTGTTAATTTACCAAGACAGTACTCTTACCACAAAAAAAAAAAGAAAAGAAAAAAAGAAAGATCACTGTATGAGATGATGGGTATGTTATTTTGCTTAACTGTAGTAATCATTTCATTATCTATATATATATCAAGATAAGTATATCAAAACATAATGTTCTCACTACCAGAACAGAAAATATATACCAACAGAGTTGGCTCCTTATAGCTCAAGCAAAGTGGTCACAGTTTTGTTAATCCTTTTTTTTTTTAAGGAGTCAAATATAGTAGATGCTTAATAAATGTTAATTTGCACAACTGTGCTGATATTATTAAAACTTCTGACCTCATTGTCTGTGTGTATGCAATAATATAAACTAAGGTAAAGAACATCCTTTATAAGCATTGACTATAAATGAGTTAATTTTATAGCAACAGAGAAATAGCAAATGTTTTACTATTAATAATTTTTATAATTTTATTGTGAAATTTTTTGTTGAAATGGTTAAATCTGATTTTATTAAAATATGTTTGCATTGGTGAGATGATTCTTTATTGGTCTGAAAGAGTGGATTTCCCAATATAAATGAACAAAATGATAAAAGGGAGGGAGAAGAAGATTTAGGCATCCATGAAACTTAGAAAAATAAATATAAATCTAATATAAATGTAAATGTAAAATAAATCTGAAACCTTCTCAGACAGCCAAGATTTAGAAATACTTATTATTTTATTTTTAAACCTACATAAAGCTTTGGTGAGGTGCCTACTGTTTCAAATAAAATTGGAATTTATATAAGTCAAGTACAAACTGAAATAGAACTACAATGTTTTTAAACTTTCAGAATGAATAGCTGGATTTTTAACTGAATTTTCTGTGGATAAGGGTGGCACTGGACTTCCAGAACAGGTAAAAATAAAGGTAATCCACAAAAAGGAATATATTGTTGTCAGGGAGCAATTGACGTCTCCCAGAGGAGGGAAACCAAGTGAAATCTAATAGCGTCGCTTCATTTTGTGACTTTCTTCCATTAGGACCTCAGAGAATTTTGAGCTCCAAGTAGGTCCATAAAGGGAATTTTGAAATACTCTTAATAGATCTGTTCTTGGAATAAGTCAACTGAACTGAACAATGTGTTATGCCAACACATTAACTGAGAATCCTGAACAACCCTGATTCCAGACCTTTACGGGCAATTCTCTAGTCTTATTTCCATTCTCAGTAGTTGTATGCAATTTATCTGAAACAGTTGATCCAAGCCCAGCTTCCTAGTGTTCTGGTTGAAATGAGAGAGTGGTTGTAGAGGTCTCTGATGAACACATAGGCCGAAACATTATTGAACTTTTTCGGCAGTCAATATAGCTCATTCTGTGGCTGCGTAATTGTATAATTCCACCTTTCCACCAGGTTATAGTTGCTTTAATTTTTCTGGTCAAATAGAACAATCAACATACTTTGTTCCTCTCTCTTCCAGTTTCAATTGCTTAATTTGTGCCTCTTCCCACTCTATTCTTCCAACCCCTTAGTCCTGCAGCAATTTAGAAGAAACAAGTTGTTGACTAGAGGGACCAAGAGTCTGAGCAGTAACTGTGGACTTTCAAACCTCACTGCCAATCTGGAAGTGCAGCACCACCTGAAATCCCAATTGACACAGCCAACCTCTAGGCAAAGATTAGCAACCCTAAGATCTGCTTTCCTTTGTTTACAGAAACAGCTCAAATTCTTCTCTGAAAGTATTTATTAAGTATCCATCTCTATAAATCCCTGTGCTAGAGATGGAATAATAGAACTCAAACCATTATTTAATCAGACCAATTTTAAATCCAACAGGGTAAGAAGGAAGTCTACATATTTTTTTCACTATTCACTGTGTCTAGTCTCTCTTTTCTGAGTCACATTCAGGCACCATCCTTGGACACCATCCTTGGGCTTTAGTTAGATGGGAAATTTCATCTAACTAATTTTCAGAAGGCTAAACACTCTGGTGATTCCAAGGTGATTTAAATAACCCACCATCCTGATAATCAGAAATGAAAACATAAAACCAAGAAAACCGTATGTTCTCCTCTCACCTGTCTCATTTCTTGTCCTAATTATACTTATACTTACTAATGTTGTAAGTGCTTTTTTACAAGACAGCAATGGTACATCAATAGATGTTGAATGGACTTGAGCAGGCAAATCGAGGCACTCAAAGGTCTTCTTTTAATCTCTTGGATCATTATTGCAAAGATAAAAGCAGGTTTTGAAAGAGTGAAATTCAAAGGAACCTGTAATTAGAATGGTGAAAATACTAGGTCACCTAGTCCATTTTCCTACTTGGTTTGGAAATTTCTACACAATATGGACTAGTATAATTTTATAAGACTCATTTGAAATGTTACAGATGATAAAATTTGCCTTTCTTATACCAAGAGAATAATAGATCTGTCTGATTTCCCCTCTTTGGCATTTTTTTTTCTTTTTTTAAAAGTTTTTGCTCAACTCCATTCTTATTAGAGATGTCAGTTGAAATTATTCTAAATCATTTATTTAAATTATGGATATTTATTTCTTATAGATATCTAGGGGCTATTTCTTGTTGAAATGTGCAAGGTTCCATGGAGAACATACAAAAGCATGTTTCTGTTTGAGATATCTATAAAATCTCTGTTTTTATACTGTATACATACACATATCATACACTCACACGTATATTATGTAGACACACATCAGACAGTCACACACACACATGTCAATGGGTAAATATAAAAAACATTGCATTTGCCCCAAGACATGTTAAATATTCAATAAATATCTTTAAATTTAAAATAGCCTATAATCTGTAGACATATTTCTCAGATAGCCAATCTTAGGTGGATTTAATATAATATATTTAATGTCATGTTAAATTTCTAAAAGATGGAAGCATTAATATTTTATTTATATGTCACAAATGTATAGGTTTGCAGAGGTTATAGGAACCTTAGTAATCATCAACCTTGAAAGCTAATAATTTAAGTTTGTTGGATTCAGGACACCTGCCTCTTGAGGTGGTAATAGTTGCCAACTTCATGAATATTCTTGAACATTTAAGATGTGTCAGTGTTTGGTGTCATTGTGTGTTGGGAAGGGACTGTGGCAGTAGAATGATGGTATAAATATATTTTTAAAAAACTCTACTTCTGGCCGGCCCGGTGGCGCACTACTACAGTGCGCCGCTTGGGAGCGCGGCGGCGCTCCCGCCCGAGGGTTCGGATCCCACATACAGACCGGTTCCCGCTCACTGGCTGAGCGAGGTGCGGGCGCAACACCGAGGGTTGTGATCCCGTTGCCGGTCCCGGTCCGGTATGGGCGCGACACTGAGGGTTGCGATCCGTTGCCGGTCACGAAAAAAGACAAAAAGGAAAAAAAAAAAAAAAGAAAAACTCTACTTCTAAGACAATTATAATTTATTAAAAACAACAACAACAACAAAAACCCAAACATGTCCACAATAACTGATATTCAGTGCAGGGTAGTGGAGAGTCTGGGTGGCAGATAAATATTTAAA
>NW_007731241.1:157741-165816 GCF_000696425.1 Galeopterus variegatus | reverse complement strand
GCAGCCTATTTTCTAGGGTCATGGTACTCAAAGGCCCTTATCTGGAGTTTCAAGTGCCATACGCCCTGCCACATTGAGAAAGCCCATCTGCAGCAGGAGAATGTGAGGCTGGGCAGAGAAAAGCTGATATCAGATGGGTAGAATCAGGCAATCCTAGTGGCCTCCAGTTTCTCATGTCCCAAGAGCTTCCCTAATTACCACAGTTTGGTCTGTGAGCTACTTCCTCTTCTGTGAAGCACCAAAGCCCCCTTTTGCTCAAACCAGCTTAAGATGGGTCTCTGTCCCTTGCAACTAAGACACCTGTGTCAAATTCAAGATTCAAACTGGATCTGACTCCCAAGTCTGTGATTCTAACCACGGTTCAACCTTGTCTTCTTCAAGGGGGGCAAACAGCATTTTTCATCAACACCCCTCTGTTCCCTGCTGAAAGTCCCTATCCCCTAACCCGCTCCAAGAATTTTTTCAGGGATTAAACCTCTTGTGTGAATCTCACTGTTGTCTTTTCTTCCTCCTGTCTGCTCTTATGGGACTTTCTGCACAACTCATTTGCTAATGATCATTTACTGTGATAGACCATAATTTCTCAGATCTATATTGAACCTTTGGAACTTTTTTGTTATATCTTCTCAATTAAATTAAGCGCTTTGAGGGCAGAGAACATGAGTTGTATATATATTTTAAAAGATTATCATTATGGGCACAGGGATAATCAAGAAGCATAAGGCAGAAGGGCCTGGGTTCCAATCCCAGCTGTGCCTAATTGTAAGTGAAATTCAAACCCAAGAAAAGTGGCTCCAGAACCCATGCTATTATGTATTATGTCATCCAAAGCCACAGATGTGATGGATTGGGGTCACCAAGAGAGAACACCCAGAGAAACCTGCCTGTTCATTTGGTATAATTTGGAGGAAGTCACTTTCCCTGTGCAAAAGCAGCCTTGTCTTCCCAGCAGCAGCAGACAGGATTCCCAAAGGAAACAGAGACTCCGTTTATAAATCTGGCAGACAAGATGTTAAGTGGAAGTTGTTAACCTTGATTCCCTCGCCTCATTCTCTTGGAACACCAGGAATGATGGAAGCTCCCCTCCCAAGATTCAGAGCTTGGGCCCCCAAATGATGTGAGGCTCACAGCTCTCCGGGGCCACTGCCTGGGGAGAACCACTCATTCTGACTCTCTGCCCCAGTCACGAGGAGCCCTCACTCTCAGGGGCTGCACTTCATACCAGGAGAGTCAGAAACAGAGACCTATGGCAAACCAGGGACCTGGTCCCTGCCCTCAGTGAGTATGGAATCTATTTGAGGACACAACTCACATCTGCACATGAAAACCAGTTTGAAATATTTATGAGGCTGCTCAGTTTCCTGTGTAAGCAAACACAGTGTGTGCTAAGCACTGATAGAGACAACCAGTCTTAGAGCAGGACGGACTCTTACAAATCATCTAGTCCAGGGGTCCCTGAATGACTCATGGGCTGAATTTGACCTGTAGATATGTGTGCTTGACTCACATAGTGGTTTTTGTTTATTTGTTTAATTTTGATTTTCTGTAAGCCAACTTTTAAACTTGGGGAGAATTCATATAACACAGGTTTGGGCTTCTCTTTAAAAGGTAGGCAATCTGGCCGCACGACAGTTATACTCTTATGTGGCAACACTTGGCTAGAGCTAAGCAGAAGATGCCCTCTCAATAAAGAACATACGCTGTGCAATTTGCTGGAGTCCTCACCAGTCCCTATAGTATTGACTCCCAGACTCTGAGGCCCAATGTCATTTGCTATGTATGTTACACATGCACTATTGTTTTCCTTATAGTAGAAAAATCACACTCTGTACTTATTTCTTAAGCAAAAGAGGAAAACCTCAAGTTTGTAAAGAGGATTACACTTGGCCTACTTCTTTCACTTAAACTGCCCTGTGCATTAAGCTTCTGAACATGTGATCTCTGGTTTCTTCCAAACCCTACATTTAATGAAATTGAGGCTAAAGCTTGGCATCATGAAATGATCTCTGAGCTCAGTCCAAGTCAAGAGAACTGGAGGCCTGGTTCTGAAAACCATCATTAGCACCTGATGGCTATATGTTGCCTCAGCCCTCTTAGCCTCAGTTGGCCTATCCATAAAATGGACACAAGATTGACTATAAGGGTTATTATGAGGATTAAATGGGATAATTCCATAAGCACTTTACAGACTATAAAGTGAAGGGAAACAGAATATCATGTCTGTTTATACAGTGCTCTGACTGTTCTCGTCTTCATATTTTGTGTTTAATTTGAGACTCACATTCTTCTGCCACTGGCTTATCTAAATCTTTGCAATGCTGCAAAGAACTTTTAGTCTGTTAGACTTTTATTTGCTTTGCTTCCCTTCTGTTTAGCTTGGGTAATAGAGAAGTTGTGTTCTTGGACCTGTGTCATTTGTGCTATAGGCATCACTGATGCCTCTTCCAGAGCATATTTTTGCAGACACACCTTCCTGATCCTTGAATCAGAGCAAAGAGCAAAGAAACTCTTTCTATGGCCCAAAGTGACAATAATAGGTGATATTTCCTGAACTGTTACTATGGGTCTATGGGTCAAGCAGTATGCAAGGCAGACTCTTCACATGCACTTGAACTTGACAGTGACTGTTTGAGGTAAATGTACCAGATATTTATTGCTGAGTAACAAATTGCCCCCAAATTTAGCATCTTATAAATATTTCCTACCTCACACACGGTTTCTGTTGTTCAGGAATTTGGAGTAATTTAGCTGTGTGATTCTATCTCAGACTGTCTCATTAGGTTTCAGTCATCTGAGGGTTTGATTAGGGCTGGATGATCCACTTCCAAGGTGTTTCACTCCCATGGCTGGCAAGTTGCTGTTGGCTGCTTGCAGGATGCCTCAGTTCCTTGCCATGTGGACCTCTCCATAGGAATGCTTGAGTGTCCTCACAACATGGCACTGGCTTCTCCCAGACTGAGTGATCCAAAAGATAGTAAGGCAGAGGCTGCAGTGTCCTTTATGGAAGGCTTGGAAGTCACACTTCATCATTTTAGCAACATCCTATTGGTTGTGGAGGTCAGTGCTATTCATTTTCATATTCAAGTACATAAGAACTTGAATATCAGGAGCAAGGATCGATGGGGGCCATCTTTGAGGCTGGCTAGCACAGTCTAGTATGTCCATGTCAAAAATGGAGTGACTAAGGCTTGGAAGGATTACATAAGTTGTCCAAGATCACATGGATAGTATTGACAGAGCTGGGATTCAAATCCAGATTTGTCTACTTGCACATATGCAAACATAGGCTCTGAACTACTCAGCCATACTGTATCCCAAATATTCTCAAAACTGCAAAACACTGTGCAAATAATTTTCTTATTTGATAGGATATTGCAAGATTAAGTATAATTTTACTGATAAGCAGGGTATTATTAATTCACCTACTCATTTATTTATTTATCCATTTAATAAATATCCATGGAATGATTCATTTATGCTAGGATCTGAAGTAAATGACTTGTCTGAAATTGCCCAGCTAATAAATAGTAGAGCAGGGCACAAGCCCAAGTCTTGAGTCCTAGTGCTCTTTCTGCCACCCATAAGGTTGTCTTGAATTTATTTTATATATCTTCAGAGAGTGTTGGTGAAGCCCAGAGAAGTGACTTCCCACATTCTAAGAAAGTTGGCTAAGGTAAGCACTGCTTCCTCCCTCCAAATGGCTCTGAGCCCTGGAGCAGTGACAAGCATTTGGACTTGCAAGAAAAACTCAGCTGGAGTGGTAATTCAGATCTTAGGGTATAATAGAGGGCATCAGGTCTGAACCCCAACATGTCCCAGGCACTAACCAAAAATATCGTTGTGTATGGTCAATAAGTACATGAAATGACACTTGACATCACTAATCATTAGGAACATGCAAATCAAAACCACAATGAAATACCACCTCACATCCATTAGGATGGCCACTATAAACACACACACACACGCACAACAGAAAATAACAAGTGTTGGCAAGGATGTGGAGACATTGGAACCCTTGCGCACTGTTGGAAATGTAAAATAGCGCAGCTGCTGTGTAAAACAGTAAGACGGTTCCTCGAAAAATTAAAAATAAAATACCATATATGTGATCCAGCAATTCCACTTCTGTGTTTATACCCAAAGGAGCTAAAAGCAGGGTCCTGAAGAGATATTTGTACACCCAAGTTTATAGCAGCATTGTTTATGATAGTTAAAACATGGAAGCAACACAACTGTCCATCAAGGGATGAGTGGATAAACAAAATGTGGTATATACATGAATGGAATATTATTTAGCCCTAAAAATGAAGGAAATTCTGACACATGCTACAAATGGATGAAAATCAAGGAAACTATGTTAAGTGAAATAAGCTTGTCACCAAACATTACTATATGATTCTACGTATATGAGGTGCCTAGAGTAGTCAAATTCACCGAGACAGAAATTGAATTGGTGCTTGCCAGGGGCTAGGAAGAGAAGGGAATGGGGAGTTAGTGTTTAATACAGAGTGTCAGTTTTTCAAGAGAAAAGAGTTCTAGAGATGGATGATGGTAATCGTTGCACAGTAATGTGAATGTACTTAATATCGCTGAACTGTACACTTCAAAACGATTAAGATGGTAAATTGTATGTTATGTGTATTTTACAATTAAAAATTATATTGTTGTGTCGTTTCATTACATCTTGAAGACAGCCCCAGATAACAACCTATCTTAAAGGAGAAGAAACAGAGGCTCAGAAATGCCCAGTCACTTGTTCAGAATCACGTAGCTGGGAAGAGACAGAACTAAAGAATTAAAACCCAAATTCTTTCTACTAAAATACTCAGCCTCTTTTTCTCTTGCTACTGGATTTGCAGCCAAAGGGATGCCAGGTAACCATTTCACCATTGCTGGGGCAGCCATTTGTCAGTCACTGAATGCCTGGGGGAGGCAATTGGCTTTTATGATCTGAGATCGAGCAGGGGAGAAGGAAGAGCTGGGGCTCTGGGCTCCTTGACTAGGGACAGCTGAAACCAGAGCAGCAGTGTGCTGGTAAGCTCATTCTCTTGAAAACGTCCCAGGCGGGCCTTGGCTGTGCAGCTGTGATAATTGGCTAGCTTGGGAACACCAAGAAAGACATTTACAAGTCCAACTGCTGTTGTCAAATATTTTCCTGCACCAGCTTTTAAAAATCCCAGAGATACTGGGAATTATTTTTGTTTAACTCGCAGGTGGGAGCAGGCAGTGAGAGGCAGTATCATGTGGGTTCTGGAAAGGAGCTGGAAGCTGACTCAGGGCTGTCCCTTCTCTCTCACTTGCCTTCCGAGTTTTATGCTTATACTTTCCACCTGCGGTCTCTTGCTGGGAAAAGTGACACTTTAATTCAGAACAAGTGAAAAGGAGGCTACACTAGGCTTAATGAGAAGTGACCAGGGAACATGCTGGATTAAGCAAGGGAAATTGTAAAGTGCTGTGTAAATATCAACTGCTGAATTGCTGGGTGGGAAGGCATTTGAGCCAGTCTGGAAGTGATGCCAGCTCCCAAAGTGAGGCTGAGCTAGCAGCTTTGCAACCTGCTGAAATTTCAGACTTTTGGGTGCTGTCTGAGACAGGCTGGTTCTGAAAGAGCTTCTGGATCTTTCTGGGCTGGCAGGAGCTTCTTACTGGTTTATAGTGGTGGGACCCCTAGCCAAGAAAGAGATAAAGAAAATTCTTATTTTGTTTTATTTTTTGTTGAAACATAATTGATTATACATATTTGTAGGGTAGGTAAAAAAAATTTTATTTAGGGAAAGACTTATCAAGAGTCAGGACTTGTGCTGAGTTGAGTGTTTTCACATGCAGGCGGCTGAGAACATTGGAACTGCACATGCTCACCTTTGAACCCTGCTTCTGTGCCATGCTAGCTAATTGAACTTGGGTTTGCCACTTAACCTCTCTGAGCCTCATGTTTGTCATGCATAAAAGGGGTTAATAACATCTTGGGTTTATTGATGGGTCTGTTGGGGGTACTACAGAGGATTGGCCAGATGGTCTCTGTAGCCACTACTCAACTCAAAAGCAGCTATAGACTGTATGTAAACAAATGGGCATGGCTGTGTGCCAATAAAACTTTATTTACAAAAATAGGCAGCCTGCTGGATTTGGCCTGCAGGCCACAGTTCACTGACTCCTGTCTTGCAGCAATTTATCTGACTCTTCTTTAATATCTGATCACTTTTCATCTTGTTATAGCTAGTGGTGAATGTGCCTGATCTTTCCATTTGAATGTAAACTCCTTGAAGTCAGGATGCATTCTGAAATTGCCCTTGTGTAGCCCCAGTTTCCTCTAAATGGAGAGCTCAAAAAATGCCTCCTCATCAAATAAGCATCACGGGAGGTTTCAGGACAGATTCAAAGTCATAAATGCCTAAGTTCAAATTCTGGTAGCTTAGGTCAATTGATTTTACTTCTCTGAATCTCAGTTTCCCAAGTATAATAATGCAGATTCACAGAGTGCCCATTTCATTGGGTTGTTGGCAGAATGAACGAGATGATGAATGTAAAATTCTCAGTGAAGTGCCCAGCAGGTAATAGACACTTCATAAGTGTCAGCAGAAGGGACAGCAGCCTCAACTAGAACCGAGATATCCCAGATGCTCAATAAGTGTTTGTGAAATGACATTAATAAGGCCTGAGAGTAAATCTCTTCCTTTCTCTGGGCTTCAGTTTTCTCATATGTAAAATGGCAATAAAAAGATGTATTGTGGGCCGTTGTGAAGATCTACTGAGACAGTGCAGTTGAGAACAGTTGGTAAGTCATATAGGTTCTCTAACAATGGATCTGCTTTTTTAAAGTATCATCTTCAGTATTCTTCTTTGCAACATTTTTATGTCCTTAGTAATCCCCTCAGTCTGCAGCTCTCCCTCCCCTAATTCTTTTAATTCTTGGCACTGTTGACATTTTTGGCCAGAGAATTCTCTGTCGTGGGGGCTGTCCTGTGCATTGCAGGATGTTGAGCAGCATTTGTGGCCTCTACCCACTATATGCCAATAGTACCCTCTGTCCCACCAGTTGTGACAACCAAAAATATCTTCAGGCATTGTCAGATATCCCCTGGGGGACAAAATTGCCCCTGCTCTGGTTAAAAACCAGTACATTGGAACAAGCCTAATATATACAGTGAGGCAGAATTTTGGAGGAGAAAGAAGCTTTGCAGGTGTCTAGGNCCATTAATAAGGCCTGAGAGTAAATCTCTTCCTTTCTCTGGGCTTCAGTTTTCTCATATGTAAAATGGCAATAAAAAGATGTATTACGGGCTGTTGTGAAGATCTACTGAGACAGTGCAGTTGAGAACAGTTGGTAAGTCATATAGGTTCTCTAACAATGGATCTGCTTTTTTAAAGTATCATCTTCAGTATTCTTCTTTGCCACATTTTTATGTCCTTAGTAATCCCCTCAGTCTGCAGCTCTCCCTCCCCTAATTCTTTTAATTCTTGGCACTGTCGACATTTTTGGCCAGAGAATTCTCTGTCGTGGGGGCTGTCCTGTGCATTGCAGGATGTTGAGCAGCATTTGTGGCCTCTACCCACTATATGCCAATAGTACCCTCTGTCCCACCAGTTGTGACAACCAAAAATATCTTCAGACATTGTCAGATATCCCCTGGGGGACAAAATTGCCCCTGCTCTGGTTAAAAACCAGTACATTGGAACAAGCCTAATATATACAGTGAGGCAGAATTTTGGAGGAGAAAGAAGCTTTGCAGGTGTCTAGGGCCTTCTATGCTGCAGGATATGTGGGGAAATGATTTCTCCATCACGGAGTCTCCAGTATAGCAAGGTGTGACCTTGGACAAGTGACTTAATCTCTGCAAGCCTCAGTTTCCTCATCTGTAAGTTGGGGTAAAAATTCCCACAGTTCCTACACCCCCAGGGTTGTGGTGAGGACTCAATGGAGTACTATAACCGAATTGCTAAGCACACCGTACTGAATAAATCATGACTATTTGTTTTACTATGTTTTTGTGTGTGTGTGTGTGTGTTATTGTTGAAGATATGATAAATTTCCCTTCTGCCTCTGGAATTTTGGGTTTCTTTTCAACACTCAT
>NW_007731241.1:153693-156809 GCF_000696425.1 Galeopterus variegatus | reverse complement strand
TTGAAGATATGATAAATTTCCCTTCTGCCTCTGGAATTTTGGGTTTCTTTTCAACACTCATTGCACAGTTTGCAAACTGAAATGAATGGACTGAATTTGACTTCAGACATGTTTTATTTGGCCTTCAATGTGATTTAAAAATGTCTGAATGCATAGCTTACATTTAAACAATTGGAGATTTTATCTAGAATTTCATATTTGGGGTTTTCCCTGGAAAATTGGGTAACTGGCCAGTGCTGGAGCTACAGACCCACCTGCCAGCAAGCTGGCCACTGGAGCTGGCAGCTGCCACCCCCTTTAGACAAGGTGTGTGCTCTCCTGTTCCCCCAACACCTCACCATCCTTATTTCCACTTCACTTAATGGCATTTTCCTCTCGGTGACCATAGGTATCTGAGTTTGTGACCCCTGTACCTGGAGTTCTTTTTCAAGACCCCCAGGGTTGATGATTCTCATCCAAGTTTTTCAGTTCCTTTACTTAAAAGCTGAGCCTTCTTTCCAACCTGTAAGGTGAGTCACTTTTGACTCCCCACACCTAACCTCAATGTCCCTTTGACCTCATCTTGACAAGGAGCCAGGCAGGACCATCTCCAAATCGTCAACTCCGTTTGGGGTGCTGTGCAGGTCTGAGGCTGTGGGAACCCCATCCTGTTATCTGTTACCATTCTTTTGACCCATGTCCTTCCCCCATCCAATCTTCCCCAACGAAACCAGAACTGTCAGCTTCTCGACAACCGTTTATCAGAAGCGAGGAAATAACAGCTTTTAACCACGGTTCTTATGCTTGAAGACTGTGATCAAATTCCAAACCATTTCCAGAAGTGCCCCTTGGGGCCCAGGGGGAGACGTGGTTTCCATGATAACAACTCCTTGCCATTTCCCAGCTCCCATCTCTCAGAAGGAAAGCAGATTTTACCTCCCAATGGCACTAGTGGAAATTTAACTACAAAAATGTGGCAGGAACGACACGTGCAGAAGCAACCACACTCCCTTGGTGGGTACCTGTAATCAAATGTCTTGTCCTTGACTGCAGCTGTAATGGAGAGCCTTGTGGCACTGTTCCCTCCAGATGCGTCCTCCAGGCTTACCTGGGTCAATGTACAAGATGGAGAGATGGAGGAACTATGGTTGGGAGAAAGACATAAGTCCTTTCCCGACAGGGTTATGGCCTCTCCTTCAGACTATCTTGGGGCTTAAGTACGTTCCGGGGAATTATAAACAAACTAAGTAGACAAAAGGGAAACCAGAAAATTAAACTGAGCAAAGGCTGGAGAGGTAGGGTAGATGCTTCCTAGATATAAAAAGGATAATATATGCAAATTACTTAAAGGTCTCTGATATCGAGAAAGCAGTCCATACTGGTGACAGTATGTATTACCATCTGATTGGCTCTGCCTTGGAGGCTGTGTTGATAAGTACAGCAAACATCTACTGAGTATCTCATTTGATTTATATCCATGACATACTTAATTCTCACAGCAATCTTACCTGGATATTGTTATTGCCATTTTAGAGATAAACTGAGGCTCAGACTGGTCATCCCCTGCACATCTTGCCCCAGGTCACACAGCTCATTAGTGGTAAACCCGAACCCAGGTCTGTCTGATTCCAAAGTTCATGATCTCATCTACCACACTACACTGTACCCCCTTATCTGAGTCTGGGTAGAGAGCTGTGTTAAGTCTACAGGGAGGAGTAGAAGAGGCTGTGAACTAAGGCAGTGGATCGATCTACCTTATCTATGATGTTATCCACTGTGCCTAATGTAGCACTGGAAATATAGTAGATGCTCAATAAATATTTGTCAGATTAATGAAAGAGCCATGATGAGTTCAAATGGATGTGTCTCTATTGTTGAACTTTCAGGCAAGGTGGAGATGTTTGTACTGTAATTGTCAGTATAATTTTTTTTCTCTGCCTCTGAATTGTGAATGCCTGTTTCTGTGATGGTGTCTACATTCATTTATTAGGGCTGCCATAACAACATACCAGAGACTGGGTGGTTTAAACAACAGAAATTTGTTTCTTATACTTTTGGAGGCTGGAAGTCTGAGATCAAGGTAACAGCAGGTTTGGTTTCTTCCTCGGCCTCTCTCTTTTATTTGTAGACAGCCGCCTTCTCACTGTGCATTCACATGGTTGTTTCTCTGCATGTGCACATGTCTGGTGTCTCTGATCTTGTCCTAATCTCATTTTCTTATAAGGACACCAGTAATATTGAATGAAGGCCCACCCTAATAAACCCATTTTAACATAGTTATCTCTTTGAATGCCCTATTTCCAGTTACATTCTGAGGTACTGGGGATTAGGGCTTCAACATATGAATTTGATGGGGGTACACAATTCAGCTCACAACATTGTCTGTCTTGTTCACTTTTGTATCCCCATATCTTCACAGAGCATCTAGCACACCATCGGATAAGTAGATTTGATAAATGAATGAAGGAAAGAAGGAAAGAATAGAAGATGGAAGGATGGACGTTGGAATGGGTGGCTGGATGAGTAGAGGGTTGGACAGATGATTGATGGATGGGTGGATGGATGTAGGGATGTTTGGGGAGATCTGGAGTGTGATGTTTACCATAACAGGAAGTCTCCCTCCAAGAACTCACTACTGGACAGAGACCCATGCTTGTATAACATCATCTTACATCCAAATTTGAAACATATTTCTACCAATTGCCTCTGCTCTATTTTTCTCTTTAGCACTTACCACCATCTTACAAGCTAAGTATTTTAATTATTTATTTTTATTGCCTATCTCCCTTAACTAGATCCATGAGGATAGATGGTTTTGTCTGTTTTGTTTACTGTTCTATTCTCAGAGGCTAGAACAAAGTTGTCACATAGTAGATGTTCAGTAACTATTTGGTGAATGAGTGCATGAAGGGATTAACCTCTTCCTCTGACCCTCATTTAGACACTTCAAGACCCAGCAGAAGGCTCTCCTCCTCTAAAAGCCTTATTTGACTTTTCAAATTTGCAGTAATCCTCACACTTCCTCAGAGGTGAGAGATATGTTGGGCTATTCTCACCAGCTGCTAACAATGCATCCCCAGCATTAACATCCCTTGATTAAATGAGTCATATAAGTAAAACAGTTTTTAAATCTACAA
>NW_007731241.1:149815-153146 GCF_000696425.1 Galeopterus variegatus | reverse complement strand
AAGGGATTAACCTCTTCCTCTGACCCTCATTTAGACACTTCAAGACCCAGCAGAAGGCTCTTCTCCTCTAAAAGCCTTATTTGACTTTTCAAATTTGCAGTAATCCTCACACTTCCTCAGAGGTGAGAGGTGTGTTGGGCTATTCTCACCACCTGCTAACAATGCATCTCCAGCATTAACATCCCTTGATTAAATGAGTCATATAAGTAAAACAGTTTTTAAATCTACAAAATTCAGATTTTCCTGGCACCAGCATGGAATAGACTCAATCCAAATATCTGAGTGCAGGGCCCTGGACATCACTCTCCCAGAATTATCTGAACTACACAGTCTTTGAATCAACTTTGGAAAACTGTGCAAAGTTAAACTCTGTTAGGTTACTTCCCCTCCATTTGTCTTAGAAGGGTTTGATTTTCTCTGCTTGACATGTACAAACAAAGGTCACATGGAGACCTTTTCTACTTATTGATGCTGGACATGTGAGAGGGACTTGAGCCAAAATAGGTTTTATGAAGCCCAGACCCTTTGCTTCTTCTATTACAAGGTTTTCAGTACTCCCAAGAAGTGGGCAGGAGGGCCAAAGTTGCAGATCTAAGCGTAAAGATCCCAGGGGCCAGCTGATATTTCCTTGCTTTTATTCTCACATCCCTCTCAACCCCATCCCCTGCCCATGGACTTAAAAACAACATGGGTGGTTGCAGTATTATGTTGGGAGGAAGCTAAAGNAGCCCAGACCCTTTGCTTCTTCTATTACAAGGTTTTCAGTACTCCCAAGAAGTGGGCAGGAAGGCCAAAGTTGCAGATCTAAGCATAAAGATCCCAGGGGCCAGCTGATATTTCCTTGCTTTTATTCTCACATCCCTCTCAATCCCATCCTCTGCCCATGGACTTAAAAACAACATGGGTGGTTGCAGTATTATGTTGGGAGGAAGCTAAAGCTGGAGAGGGGTAAGGAATCTTTCACTGGAGGAAGAATTTTTTCTTCTTGTTGTCTTAGTATATTTGGAGACTGCCTAGGAGCTCTTCTTTCCTTCCTCCATCCCTTCATCCCCTCCTTTCTCCAATATTCCTCTATGTCTTCTTCCTCTGTTTCCCCTTCCTCCATCTCCTCCTCCTCCTCCTCTCCTTCCAACAGCTCCCATATATTGTGCACTTACCATAAGCCTAGATTTATATTGACAGTTTTACAAGTACTGTTCCACTGAATCCTTATAACAACCCTGTGGAATGTAAGTTATCTTCCCCACTTTACTTATGAGGAGGCTGAGGCTCTGAGAGGTAAAGTCACTTACTCAAGGTCACACAGCTTGTTACAAGGCAGAAATGGGATTTAAACTCAGGTTTTCTGATGCTAAACAAAGACTATGCTTTTAACCATGACTCAAGGACAAACAAACCCAAATGCCAATATGGGATGCTGAGACCACAGAGAGTGGTGGGGACTGTGGCAAACTCAAGAAGTACTGTCTTGTGAAAAGGAGGCTGCAGCTACTCCTCTCCATCTGAATGTTGCCAGGTGAGGTCTTCTGGTTTTTCAATAGAAGCTGGAAATCCAAATCTGTATATGAAATCCCTTAATTTTTAAATGTCAGCAACTAATTAATTTCTTAACTGTGTAAGTCAAACATGCCTACAGATTGAATTTAGCTTGAGGACCATCAGTCTGTGACCTCTGCTTGAAGCAACCACTAGAGTGTAGCTCCCGTGGGTGTGGAGCGTCACCACATTCATCTACTGACCCCGGATCCTGAGTCAGATAAATCTTTGTCTTCTTGTATGTTATTCCTTGGCTCACAAGGAATTAGGGCTACTATAAAAGGGGAAGACCCAGATATCCCCCAAAACATCTTGTAGAGCTGCCTTGTCCAGTAAGTAGACATTAGTCATATGTGGTTGTTTATATTTAAATTAATTAAAATTAAATAAAACATAAAATTTAACTTCCTAGCCACACTAGTTACATTTTATGTGGTTTGTGGCTACCATATCAGACAGCACAGATATAGCACATTACCATCATCACAGAATGTTCTACTGGACAGCCCTATTGAGAATCAAACTCTAGACCTGCCTCTTTTTTCTGCCTGCCCCCCATGAAACACTTCTCTGTGCCCTGCTCTCCAGGGAAATCTCTGCTAGTGACCAGATAGGTCATCTGGAGAGAGAAAAGAAAATCACTTCCTACGTGTTAATGGGAGAAAGCCAGTTGACCAGCCCACCTTCCCCTCTTAGTAAATATGTACACCATTCGTGCCCTTCTGGAATGATTCTGGAGACTTTTGCTTACCTCTAATTAGTTCAGAAAAGTAGTTCTTGGAAAGTATTTCAGAACAGACAGGAGCAGCAAGCCCTTGGAAGAATGTTTTGAGGGCTCATGGTGCCAGCGGTCTACACCTGGGAACTCCCATCCTGATGCTATGTTTACTGCTGCTTCTGCAAGGACATTATTGCAGTAAGTCAGTCCAAGTTAGTCCTAGCTCAGTGATGGGAAAGAAAATTAAATGGGCTTTCAAATGCATCAAGGGGAAAGAGTTCTTTGTGGGAATGTAGGACAGCTAATAAAAGAAGACAAGCTTGAAAGTAATGATGATTCAAAAATGCCAGAGTTACCAAGTGTGGATTTTTTTTTTTAAGTATTTGATAAGACAAAGTGGAGGAGTTGGAATATTAACCAGACATGAAGAATTGCAAGAATAGTTATCAACCAAGTGGTAATTAGAAAAGACTTGGATGAGCTGGGGCATCTGCAGGGTTGGCAGAGGGTAAGGCATGGGTATAAAGTGAATCTGCCAAATCGCTCAATGATTCAGGACCTGGGTGGATAGGGACCAGAACATGGAGGTGGGGAGATGGGGGAAGAAAGCCAAAGGAAGAGCTATCTTTGTGGAAAAGTTTGCTTAGGCTAGCCATTTGGAATCATGACAAGAAGACTTAATGAAGAATTGGAGTGAGCAGCATAAAAAGAGAGGAGTCAACTTCTTCATAGTGGTACAAAACTAATTGAAAGAGACACGAAAGAGTCAGATGGAGATTAAAGTGTCAGCTATTTTACTGATAAAAATCTCTTTTGGAGGACACACCTTGCTAATACTCTTCTTAATTGAGCTTACCCCCACCTCAACTTCAGGCAAACCCATGGGACAAAACCTGCTCTGCTAAGCCCAGAATGCACCTTCTCTGCAGGTAAGCAGATCCCAGGAGAGGTGGGGGTGGGGAGACTGAGGTGAGCACATTCAGTTCCTTCTTCCAGATGCATCAATCAGGTGGGGCAAGAGTCCAGGAGTGTCACTCTACCGAAGGTCCCCCTCCAGGGAAACGTGAGACATGGGGA
>NW_007731241.1:146881-149327 GCF_000696425.1 Galeopterus variegatus | reverse complement strand
AAGAGTCCAGGAGTGTCACTCTACCGAAGGTCCCCCTCCAGGGAAACGTGAGACATGGGGAATGTTTTCCCCCTGCCATTCCATCTCCTTGTCCTTCCACACCACCTTGTCTCAAGAAAACGGCACACTGGTTTTAAGAATATAAAAATGTGAGGGAATCAGTACTGCAAAGTCATCAGAATTTGAGGAAAATTTATGGGGTGGCCTGGGGTCAGTCTCTCTGTCTCTCTCACTCACTCTCTCTCTCTCACGTTCCTCACTACTAGAGTTTTACATGGACAGACTTTATACTGAGGTCCTGACTCAGTCAACTTCATGCTTCTGCTTTCCATGGGTTATCACATTGACTCCATGAATTAGGTGTTATTATTGTTTCTCCATTTTACTAATGTGAAAACTGAGGCTCAGAGATGTTAAATACCTTGCCCAAGGTCACTTGACTAGTAGGCAGAGGAACCAGATTTGAACCTACGTATGTGTCCTTATCCACTAACTCTACTACTAACCCAGGACAGAGAGAGAACCTGACTGCCTCAGCTTCTTTTCTTTGTTTTCATTCCATACCACGTGGGTCTGTAGGCATTGGAGATTTGTCCTGAACAGCAGAAACTGGAAGTCCTTCCCTTTCAGTGTTGCCTGTTAAAGACATGGTCTGGGGATTGGATGGTTGAGAGAGCAGCTCTAGAGTCAGACAGATCAACATTCAAATCCCATCTCAGATCTTGAGCAAATCACTCTCACTCTCTGAGCTTCAGTTTCCATGCCTATAAATGGGGATTTTCTATTTCATAGGAATGTTATAAGAATTCAACCAGATACTAAGTGTTAAAACTTAACACAGTAAACATTGAATAAATGCACATTGTTCCTTTCGTTATGGAGGAGTTGGAATAGGGAATGTTAAACTTTTCACTTTTTACTCAGTTATGACAGACCTTTTCATGACTGTGTCTTCACCTATGGGGTCCCCTTTGCCTGGACTGCTCTTGTCTCCCACTTCACCCATCTCCCTCAGTTTGATTACATCCTACTTTTTCTCCAAGATCTAGCCCAACATTCATTTTCTGGGAATCTTCTTAGATTCTCCCAAGCAGAATGAGCTGCTTACTGTACACAGCTCTCCTAGGTCCTTTCTTTCCCTTCTAGAGTTCTTAAAATGTTGTGTTACAATGATCTGGCAACTTGTCTCTCTTCCCAACTTCCAACTAGGCTAGAACTTTCAAGACTGGAGAACCATGTCTGATTCATCAAAATGTACCCTCATTTAACATGGACACTATGTTAAATGCTCAGCAAATATTTGAGTAAATAAATACTTAATGTATTACTTATCTATTGCTGGCTAACAAACTATCCTCTTAAAACAACATGCTTATTATTTCAGTTTCTGTGGGTCAGGAGTCTGGGCATGGCTTAACTGGGTCCTCTGGCTCTGGTTCTCTCACAAAGCTCAACTGGGAAGGATCTACTTTGAAGCTCACTCATGAGGTTATTGGCAGGACACAGCTCTTTGTGGGTAGTTAGACTGAGACC
Source organism: Galeopterus variegatus (assembly GCF_000696425.1). Taxonomy (NCBI): domain Eukaryota; kingdom Metazoa; phylum Chordata; class Mammalia; order Dermoptera; family Cynocephalidae; genus Galeopterus; species Galeopterus variegatus. The sequence continues at coordinate 147,794 of NW_007731241.1, read as the reverse complement.
TCTATTCTTCACGACCTGCTATCCAAAGGCTTTCCTTGATTCTTTGCAATATGGATCTCTCCAAAGAGCCGTTCACAATGAGGAAGCTGCTTGATACAGAGTGAGCAAGAGAAAGGGCAAGAAACAGTCAGCCAGAAAGTGCTAAACAAGAGGGAGTCACAGTCCCTTGTAACCTAATCATAGAAGTGATATATCATTACCTTTGTTGTGTTCTGCTCATTAGAAGCAAGTCTCTAGGTATAGCCTGCACGAAGGTGAGAGGATTACACAAAGCTGCAAATATCAGAAGGCAGGGATCATTGAAAATCACATCAGCAGCTTAACAATGCAGAGAGTAGGAGGCAGAAGAAAAAAGAAGGAAAGGAAATACCAAAGGGAGAGGATGAGGAAAGGATGGGAAAGAAGAAAAAAGAAGAAAGGAGAGAAAGAAAGAGAAGAGGATCAGTCAGCAAACACTGATTGGACATTTCCTGTTACCATTACTGGTGACATGTGGCTCCTCCCCCTAGGTGTCTGTCAAGATGGGGAGCCAAAACACCCACATGATGGGTAATTACATAGCGACTCAGGGTCATCTGTGGAAGGAGCTACCTGGTTCATCAGACCTCAAGTGTTATGAGGTTGAGATGAATGTGAGCTCATCAGTCTGGTATGCTGAGAACTTGACTGAGGCTTGCAACATGGGGAGATTTGGGATAAGAACACAGCATGCAAAGGAGTGTGGGAAAGGCTCAAAGGCGAAAGACTTCGAGGAAAAAGTATTCCAAAATACCTGCCATGGAGAATTCTAGAAGGTCATCAGTGGGAGATGAAATTGTGGAAGCAGATGGAGACCAGACCCTGAAGGGTTTGAGATCCCATGAGACAGTTTTGAATTTCATCTGGTGGACAGCTAAGGGACTTTGAAGGTGAT
>NW_007731241.1:142275-145145 GCF_000696425.1 Galeopterus variegatus | reverse complement strand
GAATTTCAAGTACTAATGCATTTTCCGTGTTGAAATTTCCATATTGAGATGTAGACAGAGATATAGATACAGATACGGAGATATGAATATATCTCAACATAGAGGTTGCCAACTACTTTTTCAAATAAATACATTTAAAAATTACTTCATAAATGACATGTTTTTTCACTCCAAAGAAGAAAGAATAGTCTCAAATAAAAGGCAATCCTTTAAATCGAATAATTTTAGCTTTTTAATAATTTCCCCTACAGTAACCTTATTTTTTTGTGTGTGTGTGTGTGTGTGTGTGTGTCATGGACTGCCATTTGGAAACCACCATCATAGATAATTTATGCTAACATGTTAGTGGCTTGATAACATGTTCATTTAGGAAATACCAAACTCCTCCTATGTATCGAGTCCTGTGCCAAATACAAGACCTGTGGAGGTAAAGGAAACTTGGCATTTGATGTCAAAAATTGAGTCTGGCTGGGAAAACATTTGTAAACAATGATGCTGATACCAATAAATACCTCATAGTGATGTGGGACTTTCCAGCAGTTTAGACAAAATGCTATGGGTGGGCAGGAGAGAAAGATGGAGAAAGCTACACAAGGTGAGGAGTGGAGGGAAGGCTTTCCAGGCAGAAGGAATTGCTTGGTAGAAGCCATGATATTAAGAGTTGCCATTTATTGAGGATCTACAGTGCACTAGGTGCTTCCATGTCACCTAACTTTAATCCCAACAATGACTATCAGGTGTATGTTAAGATTCTCATTTTACCATAAAGAAAGGAAACTCAGAAGAGGAAGTTACTTGCTGAAGAACACATAGCAAAAGGCAGTCATGGGGTTTGAATCTATCCGTGCCTAATATCAAATCCCATGGATGAAATCACCCTAGTGACTTCCTTAGAAAGACTTCAATGGGGGATAGAAAATTAGCATATGGAAGAGATACCTGCACCCTTAAGTATATTGCAGCTCTATTCACAATAACCAAGATATGGAATCAACCTAGGTGTTCATTGGCAGATAAATGGATAAAGGAAATATGCTGTGTATACACTCTCTCTCTCTCTCTCTCTCTCTCTCTCTCTCACACACACACACACACACACACACANTGTGAGAAGCTCTTTGGGCAAGGAATTTAAGTTCTCTGAGCCTCAATGTCTTCATCCGTAACATGCTAATATCTCCCCACATGGGTTTTTTGTGAGGATTAAATGAAATAATGCGTGTAAAGTGCTTAGTGTGGTGCCTGTCACATGGTAATCTCTCAACAACAATAATAATAGCTATTATTATTACTATTATTATTTCTGAGTTGAGGTGGGAAACCTGGAGAGAGATGGAGAATTTTTAAAATGTCAGAGTCTTCCTCTTGGTGGTAAAACATTCATCTAGCTCCTTCCCTTGTCTCTTCCTGGTTGTGGACCATGACAGATGAGCAATGGGGACATAAAAGTGACAGATGTGTCCATGTAGGATAGGACAAAAGGGGGAGGGACAGAGGGAGGGAGGGCTGAGGAATGACCTCACAATGCCTGGAATCACGGTCCATGGAGCTGCAGAAGTTTAAGAAACTGTCTTTACAGAAATGTGGTTCTGAGGCCAAGGCAAGGGCGAGTTCCCAGAATTTGATTGGGGCACTGGCCCCACAGTTCTCACTCAGAGGGAGGGGCCTCACTTGGATTCCAAAGACAGAAGCGTCCTTGGAGGTCAATGGGATGGACATCCCTCCTTGTACCTCATTGTTATTCATTGAAAGAGGCTGCTGACCTGAGAAACTGGGGGAGGGACAATTGGGAGGACCTCAGACTGAAGTAAATGAAGATCCTGAACTCTGCAAAAGTGAGGTTTATGTCCTCAGTAAGCTGGGAAGTAGGGGAAGTTTGTTTGCTTTTTTAATCCCTCATTTTACTCTTCCAAATTCCTTTTTATACAGATACAATGTACTTTCCTGGCTGAGTCTCATGGTGTACCTCTTTTCTCCCTACTTCTTCCCATCAAAATCTGCCAATCTTGAATTACATTCCCTCTGATTCTGCTTTTTATTCTATGATCTCAAAAAGCAATGGTTCTCAGACTTTCGAATTTCAAGTACTAATGCATTTTCCGTGTTGAAATTTCCATATTGAGATGTAGACAGAGANCAACAATGACTATCAGGTGTATGTTAAGATTCTCATTTTACCATAAAGAAAGGAAACTCAGGAGAGGAAGTTACTTGCTGAAGAACACATAGCAAAAGGCAGTCATGGGGTTTGAATCCATCCGTGCCTAATATCAAATCCCATGGATGAAAACACCCTAGTGACTTCCTTAGAAAGCCTTCAATGGGGGATAGAAAGTTAGCATACGGAAGAGATACCTGCACCCTTAAGTTTATTGCAGCTCTATTCACAATAACCAAGATATGGAATCAACCTAGGTGTTCATTGGCAGATAAATGGATAAAGGAAATGTGCTGTGTATACACATATGCACACACACACACACACACAATGGAATACTACTCAGCCATAAAAAGGAATGAAATCCTGTCATTGTGGCAACATGAACGAGCCTTGAAGGTATTATGCTAAGTGAAATTAGTCAGGCACAAAGATAAATGCCACATGTTCTCACTCATATGTGGGAGCTAAAATGAAAAGGTGAGTTTATAGAAATAGAGAATAGAATTGTGGTTACTAGAAGCTAGGAAGGGGAGGGAGGCGAGGGAGATAGGGACAAGTTGGTTAATGGATACAAAATCACAGCTGGATTGAAAAAATAAGTTCTAGTGGTCCACAGTAGTGCTTGGCATCTATAATTAACAATAATTAATTGTATGTTCTCAAATGGCTAGAAAAGAGGAGCTCAAATGCTCTCATCACAAAGAAATGA
>NW_007731241.1:109808-142241 GCF_000696425.1 Galeopterus variegatus | reverse complement strand
AATCAACAATCATTTATTGTATGTTCTCAAATGGCTAGAAAAGAGGAGCTCAAATGCTCTCATCACAAAGAAATGATAAATTTTTGCAATGATGAATATGTTTCTTACCCTAATGTGATCATCACACATTGTATGCATGTATATAAATGTAACTCTACCTCATAAATATGTACAATAGGTGTCAATTAAAAAAAAAGGGCAAGCCCTCAGTCCTCTCTGATCTTATCCATACTCCCCATACTGCTCATAAGGAAATGAGACAGAAAATGCAAGCCGCGGTTACATAGTCAAGAGGTAAGATTACCGAATAAAATACAAGATGCTCAATTAAATTTGAATTTCAGACAAAGGATAAACACTTTTTTAGTATAAGTATGTCCCGAGTATTACATGGAACACACTTTTAAAAATAGTTGTTCTTCTGAAGTTCCAACGTAACTGCCAGTTCAGTATTTTCATTGGCTGCATCTGTCTACCTTTCAATGGGCCAACACTTTTACCTTTACATTCCAACCAGAATGTTCAGAACCTACCAGTGATTTGAGTACAAAGTTCTTGCCTCCCATGAAAACCTAAGTTCCCACACTGCCAAGCTAAATTTCAGTGAAGTAAGATGGATTTAAATAATTAACAATAATTAATTGTATGTTCTCAAATGGCTAGAAAAGAGGAGCTCAAATGCTCTCATCACAAAGAAATGATAAATTTTTGCAATGATGAATATGTTTCTTACCCTAATGTGATCATCACACATTGTATGCATGTATATAAATGTAACTCTACCTCATAAATATGTACAATAAGTGTCAATTAAAAAAAAAGGGTAAGCCCTCAATTCTCTCTGATCTTACCCATACTCCACATACTGCTCATAAGGAAATAAGACAGAAAATGCAAGCCGGGGTTACATAGTCAAGAGGTAAGATTACCGAATAAAATACAAGATGCTCAATTAAATTTGAATTTCAGATAAAGGATAAACACTTTTTTAGTATAAGTATGTCCCGAGTATTACATGGAACATACTTTTAAAAATAGTAGTTCTTCTGAAGTTCCAACGTAACTGCCAGTTCAGTATTTTCATTGGCTGCATCTGTCTACCTTTCAATGGGCCAACACTTTTACCTTTACATTCCAACCAGAATGTTCAGAACCTACCAGTGATTTGAGTACAAAGTTCTTGCCTCCCATGAAAACCCAAGTTCCCACACTGCCAAGCTAAATTTCAGTGAAGTAAGATGGATTTAAGTAAGCCCCTGCCAAAAATCTTTCTGAGCAGTCTGTTTTGCTTAAGAATATGATTTCTTGTAAGAAGAAGGTCATGGAACAGACTGGTTTCCAATGTCACAATGTCCCTGAAAGAAAGAGGGGTGAGGGGGGACAAGAGTCCTAGACCTTCCCAACTTGAGGATTCCACAATCCTATGGGGGCTTTTCAGGGCCTCCCATCCCTGTACGCATTTTGTCTGCTATTCTGGACAGCTGAAGTCAAGCTTCATCTCCCATCTTTTTTTTTTTTTTTTTCCTTTTTGTCTTTTTTCGTGACTGGAAACGGATCGCAACCCTCAGTGTCGCGCCCGTACCAGGCCGGGACCGGTAACGGGATCGCAACCCTCGGTGTTGCGCCCGCACCTCACTCAGCCAGTGAGCGGCCGGTCTGTATGTGGGATCTGAACCCTCGGCGGGAGCGCCGCCGCGCTTCCCAAGCAGCGCACTGTAGCAGTGCGCCACCGGGCCGGCCCCTTCATCTCCCATCTTGAGCATCCCTTTGTATGCACTGGTGCACCTAACCCTCTGGGAGCTGGGAGGGAACATACTTTTAGAGTGCTTAACAGCGACAAGAGCTTCCCTTTCTTCTGGTCTTCCCACTGTTTGACAAACAAGAGGGTTGTTTAATCACAGAAAGCAGACCGAAGTGGAGTTTTTATCTTGAGCTACTCACTAAAGGGATCAAATTTGGGTTGCCTTTGAAGGAAATGAAAAAGAGTGACTTCTTTCCCTTCTTTCCTGTTTCATCAGCTCTTTAAAAGGAAAAAAAAAAAAAACAGTTTGAAGAGAAAATTCTTACACCATGGAAAAGACATAGAATGTTCCCTGTTAAAGACGCATGAAACCGAATGCCTACATGGTTTCTTTCTTTTTGGTTCTACTATTTTTCTGCAAACCCTCTGACCCAGGGCTTCACATCTTTGCCCTCTGTATTCTTGGGGCTGCCTAGAATTTGGGGTCCGACAGTTATGTTAATGTAAAGGTTACTTGGAAGCGTGGACTTGTGTGGGGGGAGAAGAAAATATGGAGGCAGAAACTTTGCATGCATTGTCTAATGTAGTCCTCTCCACAATCCTATCAGATAAATACTGTTCTCTCCACTCTGAAGATAAGGAGACTGATGCTTATGGAGGTTCATGCTGGATGGGGTAAGAAGAAGACTTTGAGGAGTCATGGCCATCTGGGGGGGTAGGCACAAGGAGGCTGAGGCTGCTAATTTGACACCCACTAAATGACTTTGTTGACTCAACCTAGCTGCACTCTTTGCCTTCAAAATTACTCATCCTTACTCTAGTAATATTAAACCCTAAGCTGCTATTGTGATGTGGATATTTTTCTTCTCTTCTTGGCACATGGGATGATGTAGAACAAATGAAAGTCTTCCCACCTTCCTGACAGCTCAGAAAGAATAAGCCGAGTAAGGCAACATGCTCAATGGAAAATAGATGTGAGGATCTTTTTAAAAAAGCAAAACAAACATACATGCTTCAACATGTATCAATCTTAAAAACATTATGCTCGGTAAAGTAAGCCAGACATGGAAGGACAAATATATATGATTCCATGTATATGAGGTACCTAGAATAGGTGAATACATAGAGACATAAAGTAGAATACATGTTACCAAGGGCTGGGGTATGGAAGAGAGGGGTGTTACCATTCAATGAGTATAGAGTTTGTCTGGGATAATGAAAATGTTTTGGAAATACATACTGGTGATGGTTGCACAACATTGTAAATATACATGCTTCAACATGTATCAATCTTAAAAACATTATGCTCGGTAAAGTAAGCCAGACATGAAAGGACAAATATATATGATTCCATGTACATGAGGTACATAGAATAGGTGAATACATAGAGACATAAAGTAGAATACATGTTACCAAGGGCTGGGGTATGGAAGAGAGGGGCGTTACCATTCAATGAGTATAGAGTTTGTCTGGGATAATGAAAATGTTTTGGAAATACATACTGGTGATGGTTGCACAACATTGTAAATATTTTTATTGCCCCTGAATTGTAAACTTAAAAAATGGTTAAAATGCTGAATTCCATGATATGTATATTTTTCTACAATAAAAAATACACATACAAAAAAAGAATTGAACTGATGGATCTCGAATGTTAGTGATTCTAAGCCACTGATTTTGCTATTAATTTTAAATATACTAACACAATCCCCACCCCGTCTCTTTTTGGAACTGGCTGTATCATATCCAAACTGCTCACTCCTGGTCCAATATGGGTATTTCTACTGATTTTGCTATTAATTTTAAATATACTAACACAATCCCCACCCCGTCTCTTTTTGGAACCGGCTGTATCATATCCAAACTGCTCACTCCTGTTCCAATGTGGGTATTTCCACTAATCTATGGCAAAATGAGAAAAAATCAATATGGATGATGCTATGAGTTTTTAAGCAAGTGAGGTTTTGTCAATTTAGAAATAAATCCTTTATTCTGAGATAATATCTTTCTCTTTCCTACATTTTGGGTTTAAAGTTTACTTTCTTTTGTGAACTGATCATTATAATTTGTATAGTTGATTCTTCAAAAAACTGTCTACACTTTGCAGAAAAATTGACAGCCTCTATTTATTTCATTTGTTTACATTTTAAAAGTTATGCTTGTTTGTGGAAACCCAACATCTAAGAACACTAATTTCTAACTTGGAAGGGGCCAATATCCCGAGTGAGGTGAATGGACGGAGGGAGAGAAGCTCAATGGCACCCTGAGCAGTGGCTAAGGAGGAAGAGCTCCTCTGTGGTCTTCAAGCTCATGAGGATCCCCCTCCTCTCCTCACACCTGCCTTCCTGCTTCTGACCCATCTTCCTCATTCTTCCCCTCCTCTGGTTTGGCCTTGCACACTTAATCCATTTGGGCTCTTTGCTTTAAACTTGTTTTGCCTTCTAAGCTCACTCTGGGTCTTCTGAATTGCTTCCTCTAATTCTCCTCTTTACCTCGACTTATTGTCCTGAAAAAAAAATCCATAGCCTTCCTCTTTCTGGAAGCAGTTGCAGGCAGTCCTCTTCTCAGAGCTCCCTCAGCATCTATTTTTGACGACCATTGCGGGAATTTCATGGTGGGAGTTGTCATGGGCTTTGTGCTTACTTCTGTCACTGAGTTGAGTCATTGAAAGCACCTACTGTGTGCAGGGTACTGTGCTGAGAGGTGCTGATACACAGGGGTGAACAAGGCAGACTGGTTTCCTACTTTATGGAGCTACATTTTAGTAGAGAGAGAGACAGACAATAAGCACATAATAAACAAAATGATTGCAGGTGGAGATAAGAGCTATAAGAAAATAAACCAAGCTGATGGGGGAGAGGGAAAGAGAGGAACCACTTATTGTGGAGTAATCAGAGAAAGAAGCATTTGAACTGAGATCCTAATAAAGAAGAGTTAGTGTTTTAAAAATCTGGGGTAGAATGTTCTAGCCAAATGCAACAGCAAATGCAAAGGCTTAGAAATAGGAACAAGCTCAGCAATTTTGAAGAACACTTGTGAAGATAAAATTCAAGTGCCATGTCACTGCGCTTATTAAAGCTCCTCAAAAGCTCATTACCCTAGAGATAAAACCCTGATCACATCAGGCTTCTCATAGCCTGGCTCCCCTCTCCTCTCCAACCATACTTCTTACCACTCAACCATGGAATTCTGTGCTCAGTTTTTCTCAAACTTAAACTTGAATCAGAGTCACCTGTACAGTTCATCAAAGCACAGATTTCTGGGTTCCACCTTCTAAAGTATTCAAGTCAGTAAGTCTAGAGTAGAGTCTGAGAAATTGCATTTTTATTAAGCTCCCAGGAGATGCTGCTGCTGGTGTTGGTCTGGATGTCACTTTGGGTCTTTGTACATGGAGAGCTTTCTCCCTGAAGTGTCCTTTCCCTCTCTCCGCCTCTTTGGCCTGGATAACTCACGCTTTGGATCTCATTTTCCCCTGATGGCACCAACACAGAGAAGCGTGCTCATTCTATGCACATCCTCGGCCTTCTGAGTATAGCCCGTAATATCAGAGATCTCACCACAGAGCCATTGCCAGTTTACTCATCTGCCCCCCCGCCTTGGATTGTGAGCCTACTGAAGGCAGAGATATTCTCTTACTACTTGTTGGCAACTCCGTGCTTGGTACAACCTCAGGCACATAGTCTGTGCCCAATATATCTTGTACATGTGTTATAATAATTAGAAAGGTCACATGACTTGAATTGCTTTTCTAGTAGTCAGACACTCTCTCCATGGTTTGGGGCCAGAACCATATTAAGTCACCCACTTAATATTAACTCTGACTTCATTCAACTTCTGGAAACCCACAGAACTGTCTTTCCGGGTTAAGGCTATCTTCCTTCCTTATTTATAAGTTTCTGAAAGCAGGAAGGCTGGCTGCTGTTTCTGAGTTTCCCCACCTCCTTAACTTTCGGGAGACCCTATCCACTCCCAGAATCACTGGTATTGCAGCCCTCCGGTCGGCATCTTGTTCTCTGCGTTTCTCAGACACAGGTTCTAAAGATACTTCAGGTGCCTCAGATTCAGGATGACACAGGAGGAGTGGAGTGGTTAAGAGCAGTCTAGCCACTCAGCCGGAGAGCACAATTACAGTCCCACTGGCCATCTAATACTGAAATATTCATACTTCTATTCAACTTGGTAAGAAGCTGCTCTCTGACTCCCCTCCAGTGTTCACACTCTAAACTGGCCTGGCCACTACAGCCATTTCCCTGGGACCCTGGCTGCCCTATGCCCAGCATCTGTCTGATTAGTCACCTCCATGCCATACTAGTTGTTTAGTATTTTGAATATCATTTTTGGTTAAGAGCATGGGCTTTGGGCTCAGAAAGACCTAGATTTAAGTCCCAGCTCTTCCACCTACCACCGCCTGTGTTACCTTGGACAAGACATTTCATCTCCCTGAGCCTCAGCTTCCTCATAAACAAAAGATGGATCATAATAATAGCTTTCTCCTTGGACTGGTATGAAGAGGAACAAGATAATGCCTGTAAAGTGCTTAGTCTAATGCAAGGCACATAGTAATTGCTCCACAAATGCTAATTTCTGCTATTATTGAAAGTATTGCTATGAATATTCTAAGAAAAGGAAAAATAAGGAAATTACAGAATGTCATTCTAAAGAGGGTCCTTAGAGATCCTTGATCCCAGGAGTTGCAATGAGGCTGAGTCGGGAAATGTACATGCACGAGGAAGTCTGGATGGGATGCAATTAGGAGTGCTGGGGTCCATGGAAAAAAGAAAAACATTTGCCTTACCTTTAGTCATTCACATTCTCTATTTTTAAATACATTGCGGCCATCAAACTAAATACATCTGTAGATCAGGTTCATCCTGTGGGCTGCCAGTTTGAGACCCCTGAGAACCTAACCTTTTAATTTTTGCCTAACAGATGGCAAAACTGATGCCCAGAGTTAGGAATAAGAGTTACTCAAGCTCTGTGAGGACAGGGATCCCAGCCCTTCAAGCCCTTAGTGCATTGCCCAACCTCATCTAAAGTGCCACTTGAAAGGGCTGGAGTCACAAGCTAGTTGCTCAAATTCCTGAGTAATAGGCCTAGGGAAGTCTCCATAAAGTCTCGTTGAGAGGGATTTTTAAAAAAATATAGCATTTATTGTCTTTCTAAAAACAAAATTCTATGACACCTTCCTTACAATCGCCGTCATCACTCTCCCATCCCCTGCTAAAGAAAAGTGAAAGGGAAATGCACCCGAGATATTCTGGCTGTCTGACCTCAGACAAGACCCTTCATTGAGTCTGCTTCAAAGGGCTATTGAGAGAATTAAATGCGAATATGTTCATAAAGTGCTGGTACAGAGGGGAAAGATTAATGCTCCAGAAGTTATTTTGGTTTTTTGGGTTGTCAGGAGCTTGCATAGAATCTGGCCTGCTTGTAAGGCAAACCAAGTTTCCAGGAGGAAAATGATGCATTAACAACCGTGGTCACATCACAACACTGACTATCGATTTGTTTGGTAATTATTTCTGCAACATCCAATCCAGGGGCAAGGTGGAAGGGAGGGTGTTGCTGCAGAGAGCATTCCCCAAAGCCTCTGGCTGCAGAACATGCGTGGTTTCAGTTCTGCCTCCAAATTTGCCCTGTATGGGAGAGTATGAATAGCCTTGGTTTTCTCTTCCTTATCCTCTTCCTGCCCTCCCCCCCCCCAAACTAAAGGTCATTTGCCTTTGTCTTCTGCTTCAAAGAATTCCAGTAGAGAATTCTGTAGTCCTTTCAGTAGAAAACAAGTAAAAGACCAGACAAAGCAAGCCACATTCAGAAGTTGCAGCCTATCTTTTTAAAAGCAGAAGGCACTTGAGACAATATATAATATATACACACATCACAAAACACACACTCATACACACACACAAAAAAAATAAGTTGAGCCATGACAGATAGAGGAATGCTTTTAGATGCAAAATTGGATTCTCTTAGCCAAGTTTTCTTTCCACCTTCCTGTTTATAGGAACATAGATTTGTACAACCACACTTAAATATTATACCAGTTTAATATAATAGACGAGATGGCTACAGTGTGTATATGGCAAATACATGTTGTTTGTAGGTAAAGAAGCTAGGCTACACACCTCTGCACAAAAAGACTGTCAAGTCAAATGTCAGAAGTACCCTTTCTATCTTTGGAAAAGGCAGTATCAGGTTATTACTCACAGACAGATAATACAGTATGACCTAATGTTAGTGGTTTAAATACTACTTTTGGATTTATACCTATAGCATCTTTGTCTCACCTGTGCTCTTACTTACTATTTTCATTTTAAAAATGGAATAATTTTGAATAATAAATATTTTTTAATGGATGGACAAACCATAAAAAATTTTTAAATTACCAGTGGAGAGTGAAAAAATAAGGTGGACAGGAAAAGTGTCTAGACTTGTCTGGATATATCCGTTTGATAGTTTTGGCTTTAAAGCCATGTAAATATTTTACATAATTAAAGAAATAAAGTTATATTTAAAAGTAATTCCTGGCTTCTGGTCAATATGGTAGAATAGACTGTCCCCACTGTCACTCTCTCCCACAAATCAACCAATTTACAACTATTAAAAATCAATGACTGCCAAGCTGGGGCTGCTAGAGCTCAGGGGAAGAGGAGGAGAGACCTACATGGAGTGCATGAAGGCAGGAGAAGCCACAATGAGAGAAAGAAAGGATTGTTCCCCCCATTTTGAATCCCAGCTGCTTCCAAGACGAAACTGCTGAGCACACAGAGCAGGAGCTGGCAAAAGCCACAGCTGTGCCCTTCGTATGAAGTTGCTTGGAGGCTTCAGGGGAGAAGAGGGACTTGGTGGCCCCCAGGACAGCAAGACCACAAACAGGGTTCCTGTGGACCCACACAGGAGCGAGGAGCCACAGAAAACTGAAAAAAGGAGCCACTCAGAGGCCGGCGAGTCATCACAAGGGACCAGCACATGACCCATCCCATGGGAAGTGTTTGGAGTGCAGGTGGTAGGAGAGACGCACCATCAGAGTTACATTGGGGCACAGCATGGACAGCTGATCTGCCATCCAATCAGCAAAGGCCCACTCAGTGGAGACTGGTCAGGAATATAGAACTGCAGGGGTGCAGTTTGCTGAAAAGACTGAGGTAGAGGCCAGAGTTTCTACACAACCCAGCTGTACCAAACCCTGTAAGACCAGGAAGTGCCTACAAGGTCAACAATTTAAACCTGAGCTGCACAAAAAAGCTATCCCCAGAGAATCAGTAGCAAAGCAGTAATTTAGCTCAACCACAGGGTTCAAGTTCTGGTTCCTACAGGAAGTTCCCCCATTTTAGAAGTAAGCAAAAGACAACAAATTAGTCCAGTGCAGAGTTAAGTGATGGGAGCAGCTAATAATCCAACAGAGAACTGAAAGAAAAATCTACAGGTCAGAGACACAGTTTGATATTAACCAGTTAAAGTCTAACACCACCAAAAAACACCTATAAAACCTAGAAGAATCGGAAGCCCCCTGGGCTCCCAAGCCAGGGAGGTGGAAGGGCCATGGGCCTTAGCCATGCTCCCCTGATGTCTGCAACCAACCCAGCAACAACCACCAAGCTGCAGCAGGAAGCACCGTGGGCTCCCAAGCCAGGGAGATGGAGGGCCAAGTGCCTCAGCCATGCCCTCCCAATATCTGCATCCAGCCCAGCAATGACCACCAGGCTGCCACCAATAGCACCCTAGGCTCCCAAGCCGGGGTGGTGGGAGGCTGCGGGCCTCAGCCATGCCCCCCTGACATCTGCAACCAGCCCAGTGACAAAACAGAACTGCCACCAGAAGCACCACAGGTTCTCAAGCTGGGGTGGTGGGGGGCTGAAGGCTTCAAGCACATACCCCTGACATCTGCATCCAGCCCAGCAACAACTGAGCCACTGCTTGAAGCCCTCTGGACTCCCCTACCAGAATAAGTGAGTTGCCACAGGCCTCAACCATGCCCTCCCTTCTTTCTTCTCCTTCTACCTTACTTCCCTCCCTCTTTCCCTCTCCCCCTCCTTTAACTGCTCTACAACATCTTAGAATGTAAAAATATAACAATATTAATAAATAAAAGAAAAAATTTAAAAATTGATTCCTAAAAATAAAGTAAAAGTAAATAAATGAGCCTCAATGTGATTTCATCCCAACTGACTTTAAAACACAGTAGTTTAAATATACATCAAAGTGAGAGGCAAATAAAAAGAATCTTAAACTGATTTCAGTAATCATATTGCAGGTGGTAGAATAAGTATGGTTGCTTTGAAAAGGATGTGTGTGTATTGTGGGATAAAGGAAATGAGTAATTATGTTGGTGTCACTGAATGTGGATTTTTGTTATGTCAGAAAGGAGACACAAATGTAAGATTTATGAGGTTAAAGAAAAAACTGTAGCCCTTTTGAACTAGAAATATAAGTAAAAACTTATGATATATTTTGGTTTTAAAATAAAATTTCCAGGCTGGCTAGTTAGCTCAGTTGGTTAGAGTGCTGCCATATAACACCAAGTTTGAGGGTTTGAATCCCAGTATTGGCCGGTCACCAAAGAAAAAAAAGGAAGGAATAAAAATAAAATTTCCTAGGTCTGTATGCTCTAAAGGCCCAGAAACAAAGACCAATTAATCCAGTAGTAAAGAGAAACTCTGGTACCTGCTAAAAAGAACCAGTGCCTTTTAGCGAAATGGCTAATTCCAGGTCTTGGTCAGGAAATTTATAAGTTGGGCTTGGAACATCTTGACATATCAGAAAGCAAGAAAGCCATTAAAAGACTTCTAGGTCATATCAAAAAACTCAGTAACCAATTGTATAGGCTCTCCTGGCTTAAGGTGAGACAGTTTAAACATCAATAAGGATAATAACAGCAATTAATTATAACACACCAAATATATAAATCCTTGAGTCATTAGGAGGATTAAAAAAACAACCACCACCATCCAATCAACTCAGTAGTACATAATAAGGTTGCTAGTACGTCAACTCCTTATTTTATAAATTAAGAATAAAGGAAAAGTACCAAGTATTTATTTTATACTAATGGTGCTCTGAGTTGCCCAAATAGTTGATGAGGGATATTTCTTCATAGAAGTATTCCAGCTAATACATGAAAAATAAATAATAGATTAGAATACCACCATTTTGCAATCCCTAGTAAATTAATAAATTAGGTAATGATCTTCAATGTCAGCTAGCATCATACGAAGAAAAGGTAAAACTATGCATTATTAACCTCCTAGTGGAATTTCTTTTGAACCTAAATCTGATTAAGTCTCTAGCTCTCACTGCCACTTAACAGGAAATAGAGGGTGCAGAGAAACATCATCAATGCCACAGGCATGTAAAAATCAGCAAAATACAGATTACGGGAAACTCCATTACTCAAACAACCAAGTTGCTTATGAAAAATAAAGAAGACAGAGAGATGGAATGCTTGTATGTGGGGGGTCAGGAGAGTGGACCTATAGATTAAAAGATACGTAAGGAGACATATCCTCCAACCACAAATGAATGGGCCTTATCTGAATCCCAATCCAAACAAACCAACAAACAACAAATAAACACTTAAAAAACAATTGAGAAAAGTGGACACTGACTGGATATTTAATGATATTAAGAAACTATTGTTAATTTTGTTTAGTGTGATGTTATTGCAGTTATGCTAAAAAGGAAAAGAAAAAAGAAGTTCCTATCTTATAGAGACATATCTTGCAGTATTTACAACCGGAACAGCACAATGTCTTGGATTTGCTTCAGAAGAATTTATTAGTGTGGAAAGTAGGACAGACTGCAGATGAAACAAAATCGACTGTGTATTGATAATTGTTGATATTGGACAATGGGTACACAGGGGCTCATTATGCTAGTCTATTTACTTCTGTCGGTATCACATGCTAATAATGGGAGGTAACTATAAAAATAAATTCAACGAAGGTAAAGCAAGGTTGTTAAATTCTGTTTGTCCATGCCTTTGAATCTGAAGTTTTTCTATCATTGTGGAAAAGCCAGTGCTAAGACATGTATTCAAGACATTTTAAGAAAACCAAGGAGTGGAGATCTACTTCTGGAGGTAACCCAATGGCTTGGATGGGATTGAAAAAGGAATAACTTTTCACCTTATGACCATGTGCTCCAGTGTTATTTAGTGCTCTATCTGCCTGAATACCATCTAAAACCTTCTGGGGGGATACCAATAGGATTTCAAGGCACCTCGCTTTGAGAAGCGATGAAATAATATCATTGGCTTTTAAAACTGGGAGTAATAATGGTGGTTCTCTCATTTTACACTTAAAAGGAAAGTGAGACTCAGAATCTAATTTCATTGCATGGAGCACAGTCATCCATCACAAACTCCTCCATTCTTCCATCACTGTGTTCTCTGGGCTTCAGCCTCTTCCTTGAGTGCACCTAACTCTCTTCCAGAGTGTGGTCTTTGCACATACTGAATACTTTTTCTGAAATGCTATCTACCTTCTCCACTTGGTTAATGCCTCTTATTTTTAGTCTCAGCTTAAATACAACTGTCTGTCTCAGAGAGATTTTACCTCTTTACACTCAACCTAGTAAATTCTCCAGTTATCCAGTTTCACATTATTTCCCCTTTGAGGCATGGTTATTTTTTACAATGTTTAACGTAACGCCTGCCCCCCTCCCCGCCCGCCACTAGACTGTAAGGTTCATGAGAGTAGGACCCATTTCTGTCCCTGTCCAAGTTCCATGCCCAACACATACTTACACCTGAATGAATGACATTTTTGGACATAAAAAAGCATATTAGAGGTAGTATATAAAAGTACTTAAAAGCAGGGACTCTGCAAGTCAGATGATTGAGTTTATATGTTGGCTTTAGCTTTTACTAACTGTGTGTCCTCGGACAAGACATTTCAACTCTCTGTGCTTCAGGGTTTTTTTTTTTTTTAATGCAAAATGTGGTTAATAGCAGGACATAATCCATAGGGTTGTTGTGAACATTAAATGAGTTAATATTTGTAAAGTACTTAGAATAATGCCTGACACCAATAACTGCATAAGCATGTACAATCATGCATCATGTAGTGATGAAGATATATTTTGAAAAATGCATCATTAAGTGATTTCATCAATGTGCAAAAGTATGTTATGAAAGGAAACAGCAATGAATTTTTCTATTATCTACACTAGCTACTAGTTGCATGAGTGTGGACCCTCTAATTATGTTCCTAAGTCTCTCTGTGTCTCATTTTCCTCATCTGTTAAATGGAGACTAGTATAATACCATCTCCACAAAGTTATGAAAATGAATCACAGATATAAATTATGGCTGGCACTCAGCAAGCACTCAGTGAGTAACACTGTTTTTAACTATTATTTTGCTATGGGATGGGTGGAAATTATTTAAAGATATAAGAATTCTAAAGTAGACAATGACTCTTTCATACGGGGTCAGACCTAATGTGTGAGGTGCTTGGCTTTCTACCTTAAAGGTCTAAGCTATCTCTGGGAGGGTCACCCAGTGGGTAAGCTAGGCACCCTCCCTCAACATATTTTACGTGGATTTTTTACACCAGCATTACACAAACATGTGAGGAATGCGTTGCACTATAATGTTATGAAGGATATGACATACTAGGCAATAGGAATTTTTCAGCTTCATTATAATCTTAAGTGCAGTGTGAATGTTGTATTGTCATGTGTAATATGTGGGTATAAAATCATGCCTATTGCCTACAGGCTAAGGTAATATAAACATTAGTATGGCTATGTACTGTATATGAAATCTACTCATTGTTTTAGCATTTATCAAACTCCTACTAAGTGCCAATCCTGTACTGGATATTGGTGACCCAAATAGGAAACAGACATAGGCAGTCCTTTGAAGGATCTCACAGACAATTCTATGACAAATTACTCAAAATAAATTAGAAAGTATATGCATGGCTCAGAAGAGGCCCAAGAGAGGGAAGATTTTGTTATGGGTATGGAAGGGTAGGAATGGATCAGATAAGACTTCTGAGATGACGTGATTATGAAAAGTTGAGGGATGAATAGGAGTTTTTCAGGTGGACAGAGAGGTCAGAGAAGATTATTTTCAAGTATTCAGAGAGTCATGGAATAGAACGGGTATATAGGGATACTAAGAGCTATTTGGAATGACTAGAGGGTGAAGTTCAAGGGCAGATATAGAAGGCAGATACCAGATCATGAGTGCCTTGTGGGTTAGGCACTTACCCTACTAATTTGTGGGGAGTCAGTGAAAGGTCTTCAGCAGAAGAAAGTTATGAGGAGGCCCATAATTTGAGGAAAAAATGACCTAGGGAGAGTAAATACAAAGAACAAGTAAGCAGAAATCAAATTAAATTCTTGCAGCAGGGAGGCCAATTAGGTGGCCGATACAATTTTTCTGGAGAGGAATAGTCCCTTTTATTCAGGTCCTGATGTTGGACAGCTCCATCCTCCTGTTCTCCTCCCTGCCAAGATTCTTCATCTTGATCTCCTTCAACAAAATCAATATGGCAGCCTTGAAGATTCATGTCCTGTCCTCCCAACTATTTAAAATCCAGGATGCCCATATTAGGGCTGTACTAGGAAAGTAGTTTTTGCCATTCCTTCAGAAAGAGGGTGGAGGCTCTGAAAATTGCATTTGTAACATAAATAGATATTTAGATTGATGGGCAGCTCTAGATTTGTATCCAACCTATAGACAGGATGGACACATGTGCATACTCTCCTAACGTTACACTTCTGTGATCTTTTTGCTGAAACTCAGTGTAGCCTGAACTTTAAGACAGATCTGGGTTTTAAACAAGACTCCACTACTTGCTAGCTATGCAATTCTGGGCAAGTAATTGTAACCACTCAAAGACTTAGTTTCCAATATGTAAAATTTAGACATTGATAGTTCCTTTCTCACAGACTTGTGAGAATTAAATGAAAAAATGTTCATCAAGGGTTTAGCACACACGGTGACTAGAATATAGAACATAGCAACATATACTTGACAGGCGTAGCCATAATTATTTTTTGAGACAACAATGAATGCATTTGTCTTATAGAATCTTAGGAACTATGAAATAAAGGAAGGAGGGTTCCTTGTTTATTCATGTTAGTTCAGAGGCATTTGAAGCAGTACATATCTATGTTCTAGGGGAAGAATGGGCAATAAATAGCAGAGGTGGGATTTAGATTAGACACAAGGTAGAACTTTCAAAAAGTGAGGATTGTTAAACCCTGAGTAGAGCAGTGCAATCATTTTTTTCCTCCCCAAATGTCTCTGTGAAGAAATACAGAACCTTGTAGTTTGAATGGTTTAGCAAGATCATGTTTTAAAGCACAAAGACAGATGAATTAGCCTCATTATCATAGTTCCTATTATCTCAATCATTATTTGAATTTTTCACTGTTCACTGGACTTTTGGAAATGGGTACAGACTGTCAAGTTCCCCCATGTTCCTTGATGCTGGTAGATAATGATTAGCTCCATTGTACTCAGAGAAGTCCTGGACACAGAGAGACTAAAGGATTTACCCGAGGTAACACAGTAATGTTAGCAGGGTAGGATTTGAGCTGCCTCAGGAGGAGAGGAAGCCATTTCTCTGAGGTGGAGGTGCTGCTTCTTCAGATCACTAGGGCAAAGGATGCATGAGAACCTCTTTAGCTTCTACTCTAGAGTGCCTGGATTTGCAAATCCTAGAATCACTTCTCCCTGGTCTCCTCTTTTTCAAATGAAAGAACAGTACCAATCAGGTAAAGATGCACCCTCTAGACATGGATGACAAATTGATTTTATCTGAAATGCCAACTCCAACCAACTGGCAGTGGCTATCTAGAAGATTATGTTGAGAAGGATTCTGAGGTTAGATCCCAGAAAAAATGTTGTGATGGACTAGTGTTGTGTGCCATCAGCATAGTACAAAGGACATGCAGCAATTGTGCCACATATTTGTATTCATTAACCATCATGTTGATGGGTCTCGGTTTATGGGTAGGCTGACTTACACCTGGAGAAACAGACAGCAATACCCTGAAGGAATGAGTCACAAGATGGTTATATTTTTGATAAAGTGATGGAGGAATTGAAATTCCAGTTATATGGAAGAAGGTGGATCTAAAGTCTAAGTCACTTTGATAAAGTACAAAGAAGACAAATGTTAGGCAATGGGGACCCAGAAGGTGAATTAGATTGTGAACTTCTTTAGGGACAGGCCCATGTCTTGTTTATCTTTGGACCCTCTGTGCCAGGATGGTGTCTGAACAAGATCCAAGACAGTCATCAATTAATGATTATTGAACTGAACATGGCCTGACTTAAGATACTAACAAGTGATGATTCCAACAGCATCAGCAATAATAGCTACCATTTAATGGCCACTGACTATGAACTGGACACTGTGTTAAGTCCTTTACAGGTAATATTTCACTTAATCCTCACAACTATATGAAGTGTGTGCTAATGTCTCCATTTTGCAGATGGGGAAACTGAAGCTATTAGCTACTGGCCCAAGGTCATCCAGCTGTAAAGTGGCAGAGCTGGGTTTTATACTCTAGTTCTGTCTGACTCCAGAGGCTGTGTTCCTAAGTATTGGGATTATAATTGACATTCTTTAGTAAACTATGTCCCAGACACTGTTCCGTAACCTGTATCTGTGTTAATTCCTTTAATCCTTAAAGCTAGTCCATCTAAACACATACATTTAATCTTTATAGGATCTTCACACTGCTGATAAAAACCAAAAACCAAAAAACTAAGGCATAGGCAGGTGAAGTCACTCCTCCAAGATCAGATGGATAGGAAATGACAGAGCTAAAATTTGAACCCTGGCCTTCTGGCTCCCAGGCCCTGAACGTATTACTGGAGACTCCTAACTTAGAAGCCTCAACACCGTGTGCTTTTAAGAACGTAGCTTATTGATATCTGGTGATTTTTATCAAGTCTCACCTAGCATCCCAAGGGTCCCCCCATCCCCACCTCCAGCCAAAACAGAAACTATCCTTCACAGACCTTCTTTGTTCCGTCCAGAATCACCTTGACCAAGTCACCTGGCCATCCTAGACCTCAATTTTCTCATCTTTAAAACAGTAAAAGCAGTTTCCTCTCCCACCCTACCTGGTTGCTGTGTGGCTCAAAGAGACAATTGTGTGCCAGTGGAAGCTTGAGCAACGTTCTAGGAATTAAGAACAAGAGCACAGCTGGGAGATATTGATTGATCTTGTGGGGGTAATATCCCACCTACCTCTCCCTTGCAAGTGACTCAGTTCATATTCCAAATGTCATGACTAAGGATAGTTTCAAATATCCCAGGTTAATTAAAGGGCCAGCTTTAGACTGAATTTAAAAGGACATCAACTTCAGGGTGGGAAATGGGGCCTGAGATCAATGGGGGATGGGGGATTTCTGGCATGGGGGGGGGCGTGACGGAGGGGAGGGGTGAGGCTAGGCTCTACTTTCCTTCAGCTGCAAGCATCCCAGCCCCACCTCCTGGCAGCCACAACCCAAAGCCAGCAAATGCACCTCTATTTATTGACCAGAAGGGGTCACTGCAGAGCGAGCAGCGCTCTCAGGCTCTCACAGAAGCGGGTACACAAACTTGGGATACACACACACATCCAAATGTATATACTCTCCCGGACGGATAGTCATTTACTCCAGGTTTTTATCTTCCCCTGCCCCATCTTGTTCTCTCTATCCTCCTCCACCCCTTTACTTCCTATTTACCTCCTGTTCCCTTTCAAAGAATTTCTGAAGTTCACATTGGTGCCCCCGGACCTTTGGGTCCCCATCGCTGCCAGCATCAGCAAGAAGCATGGGTTTATTCCCGCTGTGTCGGGGATGCGGTTCCAGGTGCTTGGAGGCCTTTAAGACACATTGAGGCCTCTTTCCAGGATTTACAACCTAGTGGGTGTGGCGGGGGTAGTAGCAACTCTGCTGAGATTAAAGGGCTCCGAGGAGGGAGAGATAGTCTGTGGGGTCCCGCAATGGTATCTTTTTCTGAATGAAAACCCTGGAGTGGGGGGTCGGGAGGGGTGATTCTGCCTAGATCCTCGAGGTTTATTTGGGATTCTAAACCTCCATTTGCTAAGAGTATGAGTAAACTGTGAGGGGCTAGAAGATGGGGAGGAGAGACCAGAAAGTAACTATCCCCTGTAATCCTCAGATTTCCCCCCTTAAATCCTCTTCCAAAACGTAGTCCTTTCCCGAGAGAAACCGTGTTAAGAAAAGTGGCAGCAGCTGAATTCCCCAGGAGTGGGTGGGGGGAGGGTGGGGTGGGCGGGGTACCCTTCCCTTTGGACGGGTTTGGCCGTGGGGACGTTGGGCAGGCTGGCTGTGCGGCACAAAAGAGAGATCCTTTAAGCAGCGCCGCATGCACAGATGTAACGCTGCGCCCCTCTGCGGGCGGGGGTTAGGCTCGGCAGATGGTGAGAAGCCGAACTGGTGACTGATTGTCCATCAAATGGCACTTTCTGGGTGGTGGAGATCTCGCGGCCCCCAGGCGCAGAGAAGAACGCAGGGGACCCCCTTCGCCGGCCTAGGCAGTACCTCCCAGAAGTGGGGGGGGTGTGCCTTGGGCCGATAGGTTAAGTTTTTTACTTCCCCCCTCAGTAGAAGCCCGCTACAAGACTTGAGAAGGGGCTCGGAAGGGAGGTGGCCGGACCCAGAGGGCACGAAAGGAAAGGGTGGGGGAATGCCCCACGATGACGGGGGAGAACAGGGGGCTGGGAAGCAGGATCCTCTGCCTGGTTCAGTTCGGGGTGCCGGGATTGCCTCTCAGAGGGGTCAGCGCTCCAACTCCATCGCCACCACCGGGCCCTGGTGACAGGCGCACGCCCCGCCCTTTCTCCTCCTTAGACCTGCGGGCTTTTGTTATGCAGATGGCGGCAGGAGGCTGAGCCAGAGGAGGAGGGTGTTGGTGGAGAGGAGGAGAGACGGAGAGGGGGGAGGAAAGTGCAGCTCGCGCGACCAGCCTCCTCTCCCAACGTCACATTGTGCGAGAGACAAAACCCGGGCGCGCCGGAGCTCACACGCGCACGCACACACAGACGACCCCGTCGCCTCTTCTCTCCTGGGCTGCCGAGGAAGCCAGCCCTGCCTTCCCTTCCTGGGGCGCGGAGGCTCAGCAAGCTCAGAGCGCAACACAGAGCCAACCGAGAAGGCGAAGAAAGCCGGCGGACAAGCCTTCTTTCTCCGCCGCCTGCCAGCGCTGAGGCCCCCATCCCCCGCCCTGAACTCCAGTCTCTCCCATCCCACCCCGCTGGGTTTCACACGGACCGAGCCCGGAGCCGGGTGTGCCCCGGTCTGGAGTCTACGTTTCAGCACTTTGGACAGCGCCCGGCTGTCCTGGCCCATTTGGTTTGGCTATGGCGAGCGTTCAGCAAGGCGAGAAGCAGCTTTTTGAGAAGTTCTGGCGAGGAACCTTCAAAGCAGTGGCCACTCCGCGTCCCGAGAGCATCATTGTCGCCAGTATCACGGCCCGCAAGCCACTGCCAAGGTAATAATCTCTTTCTTAAAAGGGGAGACCCTGAAGGTCCCCCCGTCTGGCCTGTGACCCGGAGCCCTGAGGGGAGGATGCAGGCAGCTGGGCCAGGGCGCCTGTCTTTTCCCGTCACTACTTGGTATCTCCCGCTGGAACATGGGAACTAATCACTTGTGTGAGGTGGCAGCTGGTGAGAAGGGACAGGGATTCTTTGGGGGGAGCAAAACTCAACAGACCCTATAGCTCCTATTCAAGAGCTTTTGATCTCTTTGGGTGGGCGGTGTAGGTAGGGTATGACTTTCCTGAAAAACTTTTCTTGGTATCACAGAGCTCAGAGGCCAAGGGGGGGAAAGGAATGGTGGATCTGAGCTGGTCGGGGTGAATTATACAAGAAGAGAAGATGAAGGTTTAACTGGCTCGAGCAATGTTCAGAGACAGCAGCACATATCTATCCTCAGCTCAGCAACTAGCGAGCTCTGAACGTTTTGACAAAAGCCCATATGCTGTTCCTTCAAATTCACCCAAAACAGCACCCTCCTCCACACCTTTCTGGCTGTGGCTGCTGCTGCTGAATTCTCTCCTTCCCAGCATCCAAAACCAAGACTTTGTGCTCAAGAGTCAGGGTGGAGCCTTCCAAGATCGTGAAGATAATCTTGGAAGAGTTTTATTCGATTTTTCCAAAAGAATCTGATTGTGTGGAACTCAAAAATGAGAACAGATCCTTGGATGGTGGTAGAAATGGTGTCATAAAAGGAAGGTAGAAAGAGGGAGAACAGGATGTGGGGTGAAAGGAAAAGGAGGCTGGGGAAAATGGAAGCATTCCAAGACAGAGGCAACCCAATTCTTTTCATAAATCATTCGTTTTAGAGGAGTTGAGAATAAAAGGAAGAAGACTGTGCTCTCTGTCAGGGAAAATCAAAGCAGTATAAAAACTCATTTTTGGCTGATGTTGAATGAGTGGTTCAGTGGGAGCATAAGAAAAAAGTGGACCAGGGGAGGCCACTTGGAGGATGTATTAATAGTGGCAGGCTGCATTAGGGAGTAGATTGAAAACATTTCTGGAAAGTGCTTCGGACAGAATGCCTGTTCTGGCACAACTGAAACTCAACTTTCCAGTAGGTGTAGGTTGAAAGACTGATGGGGAATCATATCTGAAGAATCAAACCCAGACTGAAGAACTTTTCACAGTCTGACAGAGGTTCATACAGGTCTTTAGAAAAATGGGTGTCCCATGCTGGGAATGGGTGGACATGAAACATGATGGGCCAGTAGGATGTAGCAGGCTGCAGGCAGTAGCTACCAGTATTTATGGATGGGAGGGAGGGGACACCTGCTGACACAGGCTGGAGAAGTGGAACAATAACACCAAAGGCCATCAAAAGCTGATGCTTCTCTACTTGAAAGGAGGTTCTTTGCAGAGAGTTTTGACGTCAGCAGTTTTATTTTCCTGAGCTTCTGCCATCCATTCCACCTTTAGAGTGTACCTATTGTTGGTGAATCAGGTGCTGTGGTGGCCAAAGAAAATGCCCTTGTAGAAGGGACTAGAGGAAATTTCACTGGAAACTAGAAGCATGGCGTTTAGTCCAGAGTCTTCCATTTCAGGAGTGTAGGCAGAAGAAAGCAGATTCCTGGCAGTGTTTTAATTCAGAAAAGCATGCCTGATGTCTACCTTGCTTGGTACTTTTACCCTTTGTCTGTCTGTTTGTTCCTGTCATACCCTTCCCTTGGTCAATTCAAATCTTATGAATTGTCCACAAGGCCTCTCAACCCACATGCTTTCTGTAGCTTTCTGCTAATTCTAATTTAATCCATTGGAGACTTTTACAATAGCAACCCCTCGTACTCCCCTGGTATTATTTCACTCTTCGTGTCTTTTAATGTCTTGGGTCTTCTTCCCTTCTGGAAACCACCCTGAAGTAAAAGTCTGAGCCGTAAACCCTAAATTTACATCATGCTAGAAGGATCCCATTTAATACTTCTGTAACAGGCATGGTCTCTGTTTTATAGCTGGTACTCCTGGTTTGGGGTAGAAAATGTGCAAAGAATATTTATATCCAAGACCTCAGGAAAGGCTGGATTGGAGTTGTCTTTTAACAGACTAGCTGTAAAACCTGAATCATCTCTAATCTCACCCAAGCCAGCCACGTCCAGTGAGGGTCAGTTTTCCACTTCCTTTTCAATGCTCTATACTTACTTAAGGGTGAAAGTACCATGTTACCAAAGCAGAGTTCTT
This sequence comes from Galeopterus variegatus, assembly GCF_000696425.1. Taxonomy (NCBI): domain Eukaryota; kingdom Metazoa; phylum Chordata; class Mammalia; order Dermoptera; family Cynocephalidae; genus Galeopterus; species Galeopterus variegatus. Next base: position 120,811 of record NW_007731241.1, on the reverse strand, counting down.
AGGAGTAAAAAGGACAGAGACAGTGGCATAGCATCAGCTGAGCCCCAGTGGCTTCCTCTAGAGGCAATCTGGGGACTTGTTCTCATCAGAAATGTTGTTGAGTTCCGTGAGTCAAGCCCAGCTCACAGTCAGCAGATCAGCACAAGTAGCTGTCTGCAGGGAGACGGGGGAGGGAACGGATGAAACACTAGCCAGTCCTGTTGGTTACACCCTTATTTGTTAATAGGTAAGGTCCCCCCTCCCTCAGTGAACTTCCCCAGGGTATTTTAAGTCTGTCTCTGAAAGTAATTTAGCACTAGCATAGAAGTATGCATACATTCAGTTTGTAGATTTCATAGTAACATGCATACATTGTACAATAGCACTCCAAGCAAAACTCCCCCGTAGCCCCTCCCCCTCCCCCTTGGTGAGGCATACTTGATGAGGCAATAGCTTTATAATGTATCAAATTGCAAGCAGATGTCTGACTCAAATGTCAGAACAGTATAACAGAGTGGGAGGCAGTATATCATAGTGGTTAAGAGCTCAGACTTGAGCATAAGACAACCTGGATTCCTGTCCTGGTCCTATCATTTATTAGCTGGGTGTTCTGAGCAAGTGGCTTTACCTCTCTGAGCCTGTTTATCAGCTTGAAACTAGAAATAATAGCAGTGGCCCCTTAGACCAGGTGGATTGTGAAGACTGAGTCAGGTAAGATATTCCGAATAGAATGTGTCACATAATGTTTATTCAATGGACATCGGCTCTGTAACAAAGCCTATAATGGCCAAAAGGAAATCAACAATTCTTTCCCATATTAAGTTCTTCATACCTACCCATTTCTTTCCCAAATAATGCTGTCAATAAAAATTTTGGGATTTCAACTTCTGACAGGCAACTATACTGAGATGGAATTAACACACATGAGACGGGGTAGGGAATGGTCCCCAAATCCCGCTCCGTGAAGGAAGATTAGCTGCTTTCTGATCTGTTTCAGTTAGGGGGTTGGGGAGCTATTGAAGAGCAATCTGGATTTAGAATCATTAGTACATCATTCTCACAGAGCATTCTTTTTGTTTGTATAGAGAAGACCAAATGCTGCCAGTCTAAAGAAAGCTCAATCTCCTTGAGAAATCACAATTTTAATCCCTTTGTTTCATCAAATCTACACTGACTATATAATTAATTGTTCATATCAAGACATCTTTAAGAATGAAAGGAGTGTTGTTAGTAATTAATCCAGGATGGAAAATCTAACAGGGATTATCCCAGGCAAACCAGGATGTAGGGTCACCATAGTCAAACTTCATCCTACACCAGCAGGAAGGGAGCCAACATGAATCAATATGGTGCCTGAACTGTAGAGAGATCCCCCCCCCCACTTTAATCCCCACCAAAGAAGAGTCATCATTTTACCTGGCTTTAACTTAATTCTCCTTGTTAATTGCTTAGTCTAGAAAAGTTTATACCTAAGAAGTTTTAGGCTCAGTGAAAACCTAGTGTTTAAAGCCAGCTCAAACCACAATAACCATATTGACGACTAGTAGTAGGGGAGGACTTAATGAACATTTAAAAATCACTTGAAATTAACATATCAATTGTTTGTGGATACTTGAGTGCTAGCAAAGGGCTAGAAAAGCGGCACCCTTACATAGAATAAGCATTCCCTTTACAATTCTTTTAACAAGCTATTAATTTTCTTCGAAAATCCTTTCTATGCAGAATAGTCAAGAAGCAGACTTCAGCTCTGTCTCTGTCCAAAGGATCATAAATTCCAAACTATTGGAGATTTTACTGCATAAAGGGAAAGATGGCCAAGTGGTAAGGCAGAAATAATACCTCTGAACCATTTAATTTGACTCCCCTTGGTGCCAAGAGATTTGTTAGTACATTTGTGCTGACTTGGTCCTTGTCCTCGGGAGCAGGGTGAAGGGCTGTTGGGAGATTATCTGACAGTCAATATACTGAGGGTCACAGAGAATGCTTATCTGGCGATGAATGAACGTTTTTCTCTGGGAAGGAAGTGTTATTGTTTGGGTCAATCTTTCTTCTTTTGGAAGGTGAAATTTGTTGAATGAGTTGGTGGAGGGGTCATTTCTGACATGCTGCTGTGTTCACTTGGCAAACGTGCTCTTAGAGAACCAGAGTGTGGTGAATGTCCAAAGAACACTGGATGCATTAATTGTATAAGTACACATGGTCCAAATGCAGCAACAGATTAGCTGTCTCCACCTCCAATTAGCCCCACCTCCAATTCTGACACGCTGGAGATTCTGATCAGTGCAACCCAAAAGACATGCACACTACTAATAGATATGATTCTCCCTAATGTCAGAATGAGGCTCCCAAGACATAGAAATCGGTCTGGCTGGGCAGGTAAACATGTTAACCAGTGCACTCCAGGCCTGAGAGTCTTAGTTACTTCCATCCCCCAGTTTAGGTCACCAAAAAGGGGGAACATCCCTAAGATCTCAACTCCTGTAATGAGGAAAGAAGCCTAGGTCATATGACTTCTGCTCCATGAACACTTCAGGCATGCTGCAGGGGTACAATAAATTTAAAACTACCCTTTCTTTCAGAGTGGCTGGATTTACCTACCTGTGAGGTGGAAGAATTCCCAGAGGCTGAGCAAAACCGAAGCTCTTTAATTGCTTGTGACTAAGACTTTCCCGGAGATGTGTGAGAATATTTCTGAGATGGAGGTAGTAGAAATGAAGAGAATTGGACTCTGAAATCAGATCTACCCAGGCTCAAATCCTTCTTTGCCAGTTTCTACCAGTGGGACCTGCTAGTCATCTCCCCTCTTTGTGTCTCAGTTTCCCTATCTGCAACACATTCCTTTCACGGGTTGTAGCAAGGAGTGAATAAGATAGTTCGTGTAAAGAGCATGGCGCAGTGCCTGGTACAGACCATGACCTCCATAAACTGGGTGCTCTTGTTCCTATGGCCTAATTAGATGCAGAGAGAGTAGATGTTAAGACCCTCACCACCTGGGCTGGGGTTTGTCAGGATGATGCTCACGTTCCTCGGCCTTGCCTCTTGACCATTCCAATGCTCTGTATTCAATTTTGAATATAGTTTCGGTGTTCCTTAAAGAGCCACTGGAGATGTGTAGAGCTGTTTACAAAAATCTGACAGATCCCAAAAGCAAATTAATCAAAAGAAATGTTTCTTTTCGCTGTTTGTGAACACTTACTGGCTATGTGACCTTCTCAATCTCAGTTTTCTCATCCATAAGATGGGGCTAATAATAGCAGCTACGTCCAACAGCTGTTGTGATCACTGAATGATCTAATTTATGGAAAGTGCTATTTGGCACACAGCATGGGCTCCATCAATGTTAGCTCCTGCTATTAATAATAAATTATAGTTTTTATTATTACTATAGGTCAGGCTCATTGGGGAGAAAAAGATGAATGAAATGCAATCTCTTCCTTTGAGGATCTTGGAGTTTAGAGGCAAAGGTAGACACAAACATGAGGACACAGGACATGAGGCAAACAGCCTTAAGTATGATAACATAGGTAGGAATAAAGGCAGGGGAATGAAGAAAAACAGAGGATGGGGAGACCCTCAATTAGGCATGGAGTCCTTTGCTTAGACTCACACAGTGATCCTTAGTTATCTGATCCGTAAAATAGGGATGATTCTTTATTTTATCGATTTTTCCCTACAGATGCAAGGAATGATCAGAATGAATAAGGCCTTTACCCCCAGAAGAGTCTCAAAGACCATTTATTTTCCCATGGTAAAAAAAAAAAAAAAAAAAAAAAGGTTGAACTTTCTGGAGGGGAGTATAACCTGCTGGGAAATAGTCAGTGCTAATGAAGGGGAGTTGTGGAAGGGAACTGCCCATATAATATAAAAGTTCCAACTTCCCTGCCATTGGATCAAGGATGCAGTCTCCAGTGTGGGCCATAAAGTTCCTTGTCCTTCATGGTCTAGCTCTGGTTAACAAGAAATCAAGTTTGCATTCTTTGAGCAACTACCAATGATGACGGGATTGTGGTGATCCCACAAATGTTGAAGATAAAATTAGCCACAAGGGAATAAATGCACAAAGTGGAAGAAGCTGCATGTGGGTAAAAAAAAAAAAGTTGTACTTTTGTTCACTCATTTATTCATTCATTCACTCATTTAACAATTTTATTGAGCTACTCAATATAGCAGCAAACAAACTGCTCTAGTGGAGAAGAAAGATAATAAGTGAAGAAATAAATAAATAATATAAGATCTGGTGGTAATAGTGTTTCCAAGAAGAATAAAGTAGGGGAAAGGAATAGACGGTGAAGAAAGTAGCCACTTTGTTGGATGGAGTGGTCAGGGTCCTGGATTAAGGGAGGGAGTGAGCTGTGAAGATAATGGGGGAAAAGTGTTTGAGGCAAAAGGAACAGCAAGTGCAAAGGCCCTGAGGTGGAAGCATGCTTGGCATATTTTAGGAATAGCAAAGAGGTCAGTGTGGCTGGACTAGAGAGAGTGAGGGGGAGAATAACAGGAGATGACCCCCAAGAGGTAGGCAGGAAACAGATCAAGTGTGGACCTTGTAAGCCAGTTAAGGACTTCTTAGGTCCTCAGCTCCTAGGCTGGGGGGTGACCCCAGAAGGGTTGCTGCCCTCTCAGACAGGGTCTCAGGTTTGATCTGCTTCTTCTGGCTCCTCTTCCGACTCTGATGCAGCCAGGGATGACTTTGAACAGCAGTGTCAAAAGCTTAGCTGGGCCCCTCCATGTGTTATGGACAAGCGTGAAATTTACAATCTCTCCAACTGTGATCAATCAGATTAGGAAATTGAAAAAGACACTGTTTAGACTTCCAAATAGCAGTGATAAGTTTTGTTTCCACAGCGGCAAGGGTTTGGTCTACTTCTAATATCCATGCTTACAAATCTAGACTATCCCTTGCACCCAGCAGCCCCGCTTAACTGCACATCCTTGAAGCTATAGTCTGCTTTCCCTCTCTGCTTCTGTCTCTCCCCCTCCTGCCATTTGAAATTTTGCTGAGGGAGCTCCCATATGCCACAGGCTGTGTGCGGAGCTCTGTGAAATAAAACATTGAATTAAGATGTCATAGAGACAAAGCCAAATCAAATACAGGAACAATGCCGAACCCTAAAACAGTCATTAAGTAATTCACATCTACATGTGTCTGTTCAAAACAAATATTAAGATCCGCTGGACGCAAATGTTTCTCATAGGGAGAATCCCCTAGCTACCAGATTCCCAGGGCTTAGATCCCGCTGACAGCTTTGCTGAGCAGAAACAGCAATGGATCACTGTTCTCTGGCTTCATTAAAAGTTAAGCTTAAGCAAGTGAGCTGGAATTTTACAAGACAGTTAGCACTCCTGAGGGAAGAGAGGTGCCATCTGGGCCTGAAGTGTGTGTATTCATAGTGTGTGTGCGCACTCACTCATGGTGGGAATGCGCATGCCAAGTCACTCCTGAGGGAAGAGAGGTGCCATCTGGGCCTGAAGTGTGTGTATTCATAGTGTGTGTGCACACTCACTCGTGGTGGGAATGCACATGCCAAGCTCCTTACGTTGCTATGTGCCCAACCCTGTGCTAAGCACATTTCATGTTATCTAGTTCCATCCTCATAATAATGAGAGAGGTATTTTCAAGACCCTATTTTACAGATGAGGAAACTGACGCTCAGAGAGTAGAAGTGGCTCACTCAAGGACACATGGCTGATAAGAATCAGAATTGGGATGAGAACCTAGAGCACCTAATTGATGTGTTTATAGAACAGCACACTTTGAAGAGGTGGAAAAACAGACCAGGGAGGTGAGGTGTGATTTGTCCAAGGTCACACAGTTTGAAGGTTGGCTCGTTGGCTCGTTGGCTCAGTTGGTTAGAGCACCGCCTTGTTACACCAAGGTCGTGGGTTTGGATCCAGCACTGGCCAGCCATAAACAAACAAACAAACAAACAAAAACCAAACCCTCAAATCAAGGTCACACAGTTGTGAGTGGTGAAACCAAGGACTGAACTCAGGTCTGCCCTATTGCAGGTATGTTCTTCTCTACCAGCTGTATTTTCTGTCACTGTGGTTTGGATTTTAAGGTTATGGGTGTTTTTGTTTTGTTTTTCTCATCTTGTTTTATGTCCAATAAGCTTAGGCAATCACTGTTGTTATAATCCCATCTCATACCACTCATTATAATACAGCCTTCCTCTAGCCTTGGTTCCCTTATATAATCCCCACACAGAGCCAGAAGAACCTCTTTGAAAAAGATGTAAACTCTCCCTTCTTTCTAAAGCCTGCCATTACTTTCCCACGGTTACAGAGTCAACTCCCTCCCTGATGAGTCACGGTCCTGCCAACCTCCCTAAAATTATCCCTAAAATGCTACCCCTCACTCTCTCTGCTCTAGCTGTTTCCTATTCCTTTTAGTTACTCAAATTTCTTATGTTTCTTCCCGCCACTGGGCCTTTGCACATGTTGCTAGGAACACTCTCCCTCTCCTATTGTGCCTAGTTTATACCTACTCCACTTTTAGATCTTAGCTCAAATGCGGTTTCTTCCTTGACTCCTTTCAACGTGCTCCAGACTGTGTCACACTCCCCATTACAGACTTTCTTATCACTCTGTTCTCAACACATTTGTAATTTTATATTGATTTGTGCAAGCGTCCCTCTCCTAATAGACTAAGCATCATGAAAATAGGGACTGTGTCTATGTTCTCATTGTATCTCTCTCACCTAATAAATGGCAGGGGCCAAACAAACACTAGTTGGGTGCATGAATTATAGCAGTTTTCCCTCATCTAATCACTATCATGCCTAATAATCAGAACCATATGGAATTGCCAATGTTCAAAAACAGCAATGTTACTTCCTTTGATTGACAGGAGGAACGTTTGAACCACTGAGGGTGGGGACAGTGTCTGTTTTATTCCTTGCAGTATCCCTGCACCTAATAGTGGCCCATGGTTGACAATCTTTAAATATTTGTTGAATGAATAATTAGTGAGGGCAATACAGACATAAGCACGTTGTACAGACGAGGAAACTCAGAAACCTACAGAGGTACAGCATCAGAATTGTACAGCAAAAGGAACTTTAGAGATCATCCAATCTCCACATTTTACATGTGGGGGATGGAGGGACATGTTTAACGATGTGCATAATATTTTGGATCAACAGAGAGCCATATAATTTATAAATATATACACATATACTGGGGTTTATTCTCAAAATTTCTTAATGAGAGATATACAAGATCAAAAGACTTTGGGGCCCACTGATCAAACTCAGCTCCTTCTTTTGCAGATGAGGAAACTAAATCCCACAAAGGGGGAGAGATTTGCTGAGTTCTGTAGCTTGAGGCAAGCTTTGGGTTCAGTGAAGTGGTGTTTGCCCAACATCATGGTTCCTGTTTGAATTTCTCAGCTACAATCAGGTGACCAGACGCTCATTCTCTCTTGCCACCCTAGCCCCCTACTCTGAGATATGGTATCCTGCCCCATAAGGGCCTGCTGTGGCATATGCTACCTGCCAACTGGTCTGGGATTTTGATGAGATGTCCTTCTGCATCCAGCCTGTGCCTAGCAGAGCAGGTGAGCAGCTCTGACTGTTTCTGGAATCAGATTTCAGAGCTTCCAGCTGATAAGGGGTTTTTGTTTGGCCAGTCTCTCCGCCCCAGCCTCCCTTCCACAGCCAGGTGGCAGGTGATTCTGGAGCTGAGCCCACTCCCAAAGGGGGTAGGTACCTGAGCAATGGTGCAGGATGGCCATATTTACCGTGTGGACAGTTGTTTGCAGCAGGAATGATGAGAGGCCATCCTTATTACTGCACCTTCCAATAGTCAGTTCTTTATAAACCAACATCTCCTTACCATGGCATTTAGTCTACAGTCACCATGGGAGGGCAGCCAGAGGAGACCGTCAAGGAACTCAAATACAGTCTCTTCATTTTATCGATGAGGAGACTGAGGCACAGAAAGAGCATAGGGCATTCCACAGTGCATCAGAAAGTTAATGCCAAAACCATAGCTGAAATACAGATCACTTGATATCCAGTCCCAGGACACCATTCTGCTCAGAGCTCCTTGGGAAGAAGGCAGAAAATTGATTTATTCCCATTTTACAAATGAACAAATGAGGCTCAGAGATGTGAAATGATTTGCCTAAAGTTAGCCCATAAGATAATGGTCTGCCATTACTACTGTTGTTGTTTTTGAATAATTACTGTGGATCTCATTTAATCCCCACAACGTTAGGTATCAGTTTTATGCCCATTTTACAGTTAAAGAAACTGAGGCTCGAGGTCTTATAAGGGCCTAGAATGTGCCACAGATCTCTTGACTCCAAGTTCAGTGTTCCCATCACACTGTGGGACAAAATCTCTGACCCACCCAACAAGTGTATGCACTGAGCATGAATCCTCCAGAGAAGGGTGGGAATGGTGTGACCATGTCTGGTCATCGACTCAGGCTGCACTCCCAAAGCCACCCCCACTAAATCCCCCTCCTTTCCTTTGCCTTATCTTGGAGACTACCAGCATTATGCCCCTTTCAACTGCCCCAGTCTATACTGTGGTTTTTTTCCTGAGTGTAGCATCTGTTAGAGTGACATCCATTTTAATGGCCATGGGGGATGGAGGGATTAGAGTAGACCCCCAAAACTGAAAGAGGAATCCAGAGCTCAGGAGCCTTGGAAAGAAATACCATGCCCCCCATCACAGCAGGGATCAGACTGAGGGGAAACAGGCCCCAAACTTCAGTGGGAAGGGTGCGGGTCAGGAAACCTTCTTTCTGTGAGGGGTCCCGGTTATGTATGACCCCCCAAAGAAAGAACGTCTTGGCAGCTAGGAGAGTTAGGTGTAGCCTTAAGAGTATTGTAGTTTCACCCTCCCTAAATCTTCATTTTACAGAAGGAATCCAACCCAGGGTAGTTCAATAACTTGCCTAACATGTCACAAGTAATTAATGCCATTAACAATGGGTTAGTTGTAGAACACTTGTAGGTTTTAGGAAAGAAAAAATTACTAATATGATTGATGTCCACTAGCCACACCTACCCACACCCCAGAGCACTTGCCGTTCCACCCAGCATTCATGTCCCTTTAAGAAGTAAACTCTCGAACTGTGCCCACCTGATGGTTTGAATGCAGGTACTAGAGGCTGTGGTCTAAGTTCTCCTAGAAGCTTTGGATATTTTCTGGGGGAACGCAGGCTGAGGCTGCCAACACAGGAACTCCCACCACGTGGCTTGGGCAAGATGCCATTAAAGCCACCGTGTTGTGCATTACCCCCACTGTAGTTCAAGAGAGCCTGTTGTCTTCTCTCTCCCTGGAAAATTTTGTGCTCTGTGTCCCCACTCCTTCGATCCTCCAGCCTAAGGAAAACATAGACTCTCATTTACCAAGCAAATGTTAGATAAGACACATTCCAAGGGAGGGATATTGTACGGTTGGCAGAGTTCTGGCTCTGTAGTTAGTGTGCTTCGATTTGAATTCTACTTCACCACACTAGCTGTGTAACCTTGGGCAAGTCACTTCACTATCCTGAGCCTCAGTGCCCTCATTTGTAATATGAGGACAAAAATCCCTAACTTGAGTGGCTGCTGATTTTTGGTAGATTTGAGCATTTGTTATCATCACCCTTGGCCATTCAGGATCATGTTCAAAAGAGGGTCAGTTTGGTGGTAGTGCTGGGGTATAAAATGACACTGGGATTATACTGCTGATCAAGAATCCTAAACCTTAGAGCCCTTAGGTTCTATTCTCTATTATGCAGATGGAGAAAGTGTCTCAGAAAGGGAAAGGCATTTGCCCAAAGTCACACAGTAAATGAGAACCCAGGTCTCCTGACTCCCAAAGTTCAATTCTTTGCCTCAGTGCCTTCATGAACATCAATTTTCAAACTTCTTTATCTGTCAAAGGCTTAATGAGGTGATAGACATGCTAACTATTCTGATTGGATCATTACACAATATATGCATGTATTGAAACAACAAACTGTACCCCATAGACATGTACAATGAAAAATTAAATATATTTTTTAAAGAAGGAAAAAAGAAAGGTTTATTAATAGCTACTAGTAATAGTTTCTGATTACTTATTCTATGCCCAGCACTGAGCAACTCACTTTATCTGCAATATATCACTTAATCCACTCAACCACCCCTTGAGGTAATTAGATGCTATGAAAATTTCCATTTTGTAGATGAGAAAATTAAGGATAAGAGAGGTAAGTAACTTGCCAAAAGTCACACAGTTAGGTAATTTCAGAGCTAGGATTTGAATCTTGTGCTAGTTAATTCTAACTCTTATTGGGAACACCTGCTTTGCCAATCTGCTGACATAGGAAGGAGAGACCAAAAAAAATTAGGAGCACCATATGGGAACAAGGAAGTTCTTGACAAGCTGTTTACATCTTCCAATATGTGGCACCATTCTGCTCCATCCCAGTGCCACAGTCGTGCACAGGAGAGAACATGGCTCAGGATGTCTGTCCACTGGCACTGCCCGGGGGTTCTACTTTGGAACTTGTCAGTTTGCTACATTAATGTAGCAGCCCTCCTAGAAGCAAGTTTCCTGAAGAAAGAGAAAGTAGAGAGAAAAGTCTTTTTTGAGTGAGAAATGTGGGACTTCTAATTGCAGCACCTACCCCAAGCTGACCCACCGAGGTGCAGCCGGTGTGCAGTCACGGCTGTTCTTCGCAAGCACAATACTTCATGCTTGCAGAGAGCTTGATACATACATTCACCAAGCCATCCATTTACCAAACATTCATTCATGATCTTCCTCCATTCATTTATCCATCACCACCTAGTCATCCATTCATTCATCCATCAGTCCACCTTACACTCATCCACTGATTAAGGAACCATTCATTCATTCATTCATTAATCTACTCCCTCACAATGGGGCCGGCCCCGTGGCTCACTCGGGAGAGTGCGGTGCTGATAACACCAAGGCCACGGGTTCAGATCCCATATAGGGATGGCCGGTTAGCTCACTGGGTGAGCGTGGTGCTGACAATACCAAGCCAAGGGTTAAGATCCCCTTACCGGTTATCTTTTT
>NW_007731241.1:69662-108808 GCF_000696425.1 Galeopterus variegatus | reverse complement strand
CTTACCTGTTATCTTTTTAAAAAAAAAAAAAAGAGGGCCGGCCCGTGGCTCACTCGGTAGAGTGCGGTGCTGATAACACCAAGGCCCCGGGTTCGGATCCCACATAGGGATGGCCGGTTCGCTCACTGGCTGAGCGTGGTGCTGACAACACCAAGTCAAGGGTTAAGATCCCCTTACCAGTCATCTTTTTTTAAAAAAAAAAAAGAAAGAAAGAAAAAATCTACCCCCTCACTCATTCCCCAAATATTTGTTCATTCATCCATTCTCCAACTATTTACTTTTCCCATTTATTTATTCCTCCATCCAACCAACATTTATTGAGTATCTACTTTGTGCCTTTCTTTGCCACTTCTCTATATTTATGGTAAAGTAAGTTTTATTCATTTCATTTAACTAATCAAAAAAACTAGCAGCTCAGATCATTTCTTTTCCAAGACCATACAGGCGTAGAGCCTGGTTGAATTTGATCTCCCAGTTCTAGTTCTTTTCAAAACACTTGACACATTGTGGTTCCAAAGAATTCCGGTATCTTACATCTTTTGCTACATAGATATAAACAATTCTACAAATTTGTTTCTATCAGAAACAAAGAATAACAATTGCTATGATCCTTTTTCTTACCCTGTGCAGAGGGATTTTACATCTCCCTTCTGATTGTTCATTCATGTCTTCATCCAGTTGAGCTTCTACTATATACAAAGCATAATGATTAATAAAATTTTTTCTATTCTCAAGTTGTTTACATTCTAGTACATGATAAATACTTATAAATAACTAACAATTAGAAAGCAAAAAGAGAATTAAGTCCAAAGCAGGTAAAGTGACTTGCCCAAGGTTATACAAGTTAGTAGTAATGCCATGCAATTTTAAATATCTCTTTTTTTAGTACCATTTTTAATTTTTTTATTTTTTAAAATTATCCCAAGTGTCTCTCATCTTTATTATTATTATTATTATTTATTTTTTATTATGAATATTAATGAGATACAAAGCTAATTGTCACCCCTCATGCCCATGATGTGAGGACCAGATTCACACTGGCAGCATACCTATTACCAGAAATTGCATTTGTACCCCGTGTCCCCCACCCAATTATCCCCAACCCCTGTCCCCCTTCCCCTTTCCCTCCACCTCACTTTGTAGCCCAAGGAATGTTCTCTCCCTCTGCAAGTCCAATGCACCACTGTGGTCTTTCTTTCCTTCCTTCTTTCTTTCTTAGCTCCCACATATGAGTGAGCACATGCTGTATTTATCCCTCTGTGCTTTGCTTATTTCACTCAGCAGAACTTTCTCCAGGTTCATCCATGCTGTCATAAAATAAGCTTTATGTTAGGTGATTTATAGATATTATTTTACTGAATCCTCACCCCGATTCTAGGTAGTAAGTATCGTCATCCCTATTTTATAGATGGTAGACGTGAGATTCAGAGAGTTTAAGCAATTTGGCCAAGGTTACTGCCTTGTAAGGGTCAGAGTTAGGATTATAGGCCAGGTGTGCATGTTGCCACAGCCTTCTTTCCCACCCAAAACTTTCCCGAGTCAAGGTATGGAGCACAAAATCTCACCAGTGAGGCCCAACTATTTTCCTGCTTTCAAGTTTCTAGGTGATCACTTCAGTGGGAGCTCATCTCAAGACTGGGTTCAGTAGAGGAGGAAAGGTCTGCCCAGAGGTGAGACTGACCTCATGGGTTGGGTGAGGCATCGATGGGGTGTAGATGGTTCCCTTCTGCACTGGGCAACTACTCAGAGGAGAATCAGCCAATCAGGAAGTGCCTTCCCAGCAAGAGGGTTATCAAACCATCTACGAAGAGGAATAACCCTTCAAAAGAAAGAGAGAAGAGATGTTAGTGGTTAGCCATATGTGTTCTTGACCAGAGCAAAACAAAGACAGCACTCCAGAGGGGAATGAACTGAATCACTGGTGTTGAAAAAGGTGTCAGGGGAGAGGGGCAGACATTTGTTAAGCACCAAGATTTGCCAGCCATGTCTTCTTCGTACATTCACTTGTTGGGTAGTTGAAAAGAGCCTTATATTGCAAGTGAGAACACAGGCCCAAAGAGGTTATTTTACTTGCCCAAGGTTGCCCAGCTTGGCAGAGCTCTGGTCATTGGTCATCAGTCTATACATGTTACCATGAAGACATCCACTATTTGTGCCCACATGGCACCTCTCTTGTCTTATCGGTCTCTCTCTTTCCCTTCTCCCCAGCCTGGAGGCAATCTCTTTTTACTCTGGAGAAATATTTCTTCCTTTGTGTTTCTACAAGACTCTCTCTCCTAAGTCAATAAATCCCATTCCTATAAGGGCTTTGACTTTTCCTAAAAGCAAAAGCTAAAACACTCTCCTCCTTCCTGTTTTCACCCCTGACACATGACTCCCTGAGGCAATGAGGGTAGAACCCGAGACCTACTTAAATGAGTAAAAAGAAAAGGGGAAATCATAGGGAGGAAAAAAATCCACATAGATCAATATCTCAAAATATTATTCCATTGCACTTGCAGTATCTCCTTTAAACCCCTTAAGCTTTTGAGATGGGCACTATGATTATCTCTAGTTTACAGATGAGGAAACTGTAGTGCAGAGGTATTATGTGACTTCCCCCAAGGTAACACAGCTGGGAATTGGATCTGGGATCCAAATCCAAGCTTGTAGGACACCAGTAGTCAACCTTTTAATCACCATGTTCTACTGACTCACTACCTGAGAGGCAAAAAAATATCAAAATGATTCAGAGAGGAAAATTGACTTTCCTAAGATTATTCAGCAAGTCAGCAGAATGGGAGCCAAGTTTGCTGATCAGAGGCACATCAATCAGTATCTACATTTAATGGACACTACCTGCATGCATCTGGACCTAAGGCTCATGTAGCTCAGTCTCTGGGGAGGTTACATTCAACACCCAAAAATGTTCAAAAGGAAGGGATTCCTTAGAGGGCCAGCCAAGATACACAGCTATGCAACTGAGTGGGTAAGGGCAGAATGGCAAAAAATGTTCCAAAAAGAAGAGAACCTCAACAGCTATAGTCAATTAGTAGTGGTCACCTAGAGCACTGTGCTGAGATGGTTTCTGGGGTTATATCTGAGATCAGTAGCAAAAAGTGCTTCGATCGATTAGTGATGTCTGACCTTGGTGAAAGAAAGGAAGAACGCATGCCATGTATTTATCTTATCTGGGAAGTGGATGCTATAGCTCTTGGAGAGATCACATTGAGCATTTACTGTGCTGTTGGTGCCATGCTCTTTGCATTCAGTATTTCATTTAATGTACCTCACAGGATCCCCTCTCTACAGCCCCCTCCCCCATATTTTGCAGATGAGGAAACAAAGCCTCAGAAAGGTGATGTCACTTGCCCAAGGCTAAAGTAGCTAGTCAGTGGCTAATCAACTCTGATAATTACTGTTAAATACATAAGCCACTGGTTGATAAATAGAAATGTCAATAGAGGAACAATCCTGGAAGCTGTTAATTAGTGTGTGAATGCATACATTTGGCCAGAGGGCATTGTCTTATTTATCTCCATACTCCCAGCAACTAGCACAGGGCTCAGGACACAACTGATGCCCAATACATATTTACTTAGAACTGTGAACAGGCCCTGTGCTAAATACCCTGGAGGGTTGATTGACAGAGTAAAGAGATGTGGCTATACATGTAATGGGAAAACATCTAGGTCAAGGTTTGGCACAAACTAGGTACACAATAAATATTTGTTGCATCAGTGAGTGCTAGAAGAGTTGGCTGGTACGTGGGATTCAGAAAACAAAACAGAGACGATCTTTGTGAAGACAGGGCAGGGACATTCTTTATCTTATCTGGAGGAATGTGAGGACCCAAGGACCAACCTGCACACTGCTGATTCCCTGGATGCCAAGGTAAGTGAACACATTTTATGATCCCCTCAGGCAAGTCAGGGAACTGAAGCGGGCAAGGAGGAAAAGAGTGTCCTGTGCCAAGGGAGCTATTTCTGGCTTTGTGGTCTGTGGAACTCAGAGTAGGGACAATGCCAGCTTCCTCTTGCCTGGAGCACCTGAATGTCATGGCAGGAAGGGGAAGGCAGCAGGGAGGGAGGGAGCCCAGTGTTCTCCCCTACATCTTTTCCCAGCTGTGCCCCATCTGTGTTAGTTTGGAGGTGATTTATCTTATCTGCAGAATTGGCATATTGCATTGTTAAAGAGTCTCAAATTATAAAATCACTGTGAAATTGGGAGATTAATAATTTGTTTTCCCATTTCATAAATGAGAAAACTGAGACAAATAGAGTTATTTGTAATAATAATAACAAAGTAACAACAACAATAACAGCATAAGTTAGACATTATACTAAGCATGTTGTACATACTAACTTATTAAAGTCTCACAGTACCCTACAAGACAGGGAATATCTTTATCACTATTTGGCAGATGAGGAAACCAAAGTTCAGAGAGGTCAAAACTTTATTAAACCCAGTGCCATATGATTCCAGATCCCCTGCTCTGAAATTTGTGCCATACTATCCACCTCTACACTATACTACCTCCCTGATAATCGATTAATTAACTTATTAATTAATAATACTTTATGTATATTTGTGCCTCTGAGCTGTGCTCTAATACTATAAGACAGGTAGAACAGGTATTATTTTGTCTTCACATCCTTTGACAAATCAGAAATAGTGCCAGGAGTGGAGAGGGCACTCTCTGCTTTGTTCTGTGCTGTGCTTTGAACAGTATTATGACACATGATACTTTATACTTGCACACTATTATGGAATATGATTCATTGTACAGTACATAAAGTAACCCCTGTACTATACTATACTTCGCTTTCCCAAGCCTCAGTTTTATCATCTATAAAATGGGGAAAATAACTTCCTTTCAAGGCTACTGTGAGAATTGGAGTTGATAAGTTGGGAAAGAGTCTAGCACACCTCGCACACCAAAGAAGCACAATACACTGTAGCTACCCAGCTACACACCTTGGACTCATTTTACAGGAGTGAGCAAATACTACTCTTGCTGGTTCTCCTTAAGGACAGAAGTGAACACTTATGAGATGACTGGATGGAGTTAGCCTAGTTATTTGTAACTCAGGAGTAGCACACGTTTATTCTTAGCATCCCCTTCTTATCCCTGCGTAACTAGTCACTGGGAAGGGACCCAAACTCAGGAGCCATGAAATCTCCAACACAGCTGACCCCAGTGGACCCTGTGTTTCCAGTGACTGGCCCTCTACTAAAGACCTCAGTGTTGTTGGTCTCTTTTTGGGCAAGGCCAGACTAGAGCTTTAGCCAGTACTTGGTTAAACTGTTTCTGTTAGGCACTTGGGATGTGAAGATGAATTGGATACAGTCCCTACACTCAAGCAGGATGTGAGATGGATTCATTCTCCTAAAATTCTTGGAGATTCTGAGGAAGAGTGCCAAGATTGCAGGAATTTGGGGTCTGAATGGCCAGTTGGGATGGGATGGAAATCCAATTCATTGAACAGGTCCGTTTCCCATTAGTGGGGTAAACCAAGTAAGTACATAGGTGTAAGGAACTGTAATATATTTATTTAGGTCTCTCCAGAAAGTTTTTCCTTTCCATTAAAATGACACAGCCTTATCTCCATCCCATTTAGGGCCACAATAGACACAATTATAGCTCTCAATTCCCCTAGACATCATGATGGGTGCAGGGCTGGCATGTGATACTAGGAGAGCCAATGTCAGCCCTTCCTTGGGGTCAAGTGCAAGAGAAGGGGATCTCACCAGGCTGTAGTGGTGAGAAAAGCCAAGCTGGACAGGAATAGTAACAGTAACACCTGGCATGTATTGTTTACACCAATAGTAATGTTTGCACTGTGCTGCTGAGCACTGTATTTGTTTTTTTTTTTTTTTAAAGATGACTGGTAAGGGGGTCTTAACCCTTGACTTGGTGTTGTCAGCACCACGCTCAGCCAGTGAGCGAACCAGCCATCCCTATATGGGATCCGAACCCATGGCCTTGGTGTTATCAGCACCGCACTCTCCCGAGTAAGCCACGGGCCGACCCTGAGCACTGTATTTGAATTATATTGCTTAACCCTCACAACCACCTATCCAGTGGGTACATTTTCATCATCCTCATTTTACAACCAAGAAACTTGGAGCTCAGAGAGGTGACAGCACTCACTCAAGGTCAAGCACAGATTTGAACCCCAGGCCCTGTGCTGGTAATCACTATACCACACTGTTACCCACCGTGTCTGTGGGGATACCTCTGGGTCCCAGGAAGGGCATGTGGAAAGACGGCTTGGCTTGTAGTACGACTTATAATCAAGCACCAGGGACAAGTAGACTGGACCATCCATTTGAGCTGTGCCTCCCCCTTGACCTCCACTCCCACCCCCGGCATCATCCAATCAAAGCCCAAAACTGAACAGCTCTGAACCCTCATAGTTTCCAGCATGTCCTAAGCTTCAGCTCCCGGGGTTCTGGCATCCTTGATTCTTGGTTCTCTCAGGGATGTGCTGCAAAAGATGGAAGTCAGCAATTGTGTAGATTGCTGACTACTAAAAATGAGAGCAATTTTATACATATTTTCAGTTCCTATTTCCCCTACTTCCTTCTAATTCCCCCAAGGCTTTGAGATTGTTAAGCAGGTGAGTTGACAGAGGTTTTAAGGGAAGGTCACCAACTAAAAATGAGGTTTCTCCCATACAGGGATATCCAGCTGTGGCTAAGACACCACACCCAGATCAGCTACAAAAGGAAGCTCTCTTAAAAGGCAATAGAAAGACCGGAGGGACATTGGAAGGTCTTGTCCTCCCAAATTTCTTAGGGGCTTCCTGTGGTGGCTTGAGGTCATTTTTATGTGTCCCCTCCACTTTCATATCTCAGTAGAACCTTTGGACCTCTCAGCTACATGTCCCCTTCCTCCTCAAAGTCCTCCTAAGCAAACCATCATAGAGAAAATGCTGAATTATTTTTCTATTCTCTCTATAGATGATGATAATACAAAATTGTCCTATGAAGAGGTGATCAGAATATGCAGGTGAAAAGTGTAGGAAATAAAGTACTCATGTGATAGAGGTGTTTCAGGCTGTTAATTAATTAAAACTATGTTATATTCTGGATTTGGGGTGTTTCTATTTTTCTCAACTTTTAAAAATTGTACTGTGTTATTTACTCTCTCATTCTAAATATTCAATTTTGTACCTTATTTTTGTTTTTGAAGTTTTGTATTCTTTTTCTTAAAGAGAGCTCCAAAATTGTGTAAGCTTCAGGTCCCACACACATGGTTATGCCCCTGGTTCTAAGATTCTGAGACCATAAGATTGTATGGCCTTTATGTTCCATGGATCCAAGGTTTGTTTTCAGCTAAACACTTTGGTTCACTGCTACCCACCTCTTATGGGGCATTGTTCATTATGACATTTGATTCCTTCACAATTCTAAAAGTCTCCCCTCTGTGCCCAAAATATTTGTGGACCAAGACTGTGAGTTCCAGGGGGTTTAACAAAGCACAGCAGCTTCTGATGGTAGCTCCTCCTGAAAGGGGGAGGGGAGGCCATAGCAGAGACTCTCAGAGGAGGCCTGGTTTCCTTCGGATTTCGACATTCATTTGGATTTCTCTACTTTCCATCCTACAGCTCACAGATGCTATGAGAGATCTAGCCTCCTCTTAGCAGAAGGCAGGTCAGAACCAGAAAGGAATCCAACCCCCTTATCTTACAGGCAAGGAAATTGACCAGAGTGTGCCAGCAGCTGATCCAAGCCCATTCCACAAGTCAGCCCAGCTCACAGCCAGGACTCAACCCAAGAAAAAGGTTCCCTTTGCTCTACTTTCTGCTCCTCCAGACTCAGAAAAAAGAACAAGCACTGAGAACGCACTTTGCATCCTGCTGAGAAAAAAGTGGGGAATGATTTTAAAGGCAGAAGGGGAGACCATTGATTTTCAGTATCTGGAAAATAAAAGTCTCCCAGTTCCCACCAAACCACAGACTCTTCTTCTAGGATCCATTTTCCTTTGTTCCCTTGGCAGTACTGAGACTCCCCTCTCCATTATTATTTCAGTGTATTTCAGGGGCACCCAACTGGTTCACCCAGAGAAGATGAAAAATGCTGCTAGCAGCATCACAGTCCCCGTGGCTTCAGATTCCAGTGTTTGCAGTTGCACAAAAGCTTAATTTGAAATAAATATAATAAAAGTTTTACAACAGGCTTTCTCTCTGTAGGTTCCCCAAACCCTGGTGGACGGTAGGGGAGAGAGGTGAGGGGACAATTGGGAGCCGACCACTCTCTGGAGCTCTCAGCTCAAAGCTCTGGGGGATTAACACTTTCCTGTCTTGAGCCCGTAGAGGATGAACACTAGTCTCTCTCAAAGCTGAAGAGGCCCCGTTTCACAAACAGGAAAACTGAGAGAAACTCAGCCAATCCACAGATCTTCTGAAATAATAAATGAAACAGTCCTTGAGGGCGTAGTACACTGGTTTCCAAACTTAGCTGCTCACTGAAATCACATGGGGATCTTTAAAAAATACTGATGGCTGGGCCCCACCTCCAGACATTCTTATTTAATTGATTTGGGGGGAGACCTGGGCATTGGGATTTTTAAAACACTCCCTAGATGATCCTAATATACACCAGGATTGGGAACTGCAGGTGTAGTGATGAAGGGACAGGGAGGTATATATTTAAATCTTAGCTCCACTGTTTTATGACTGTGTCCTTCAGGAAGTGATTCCAACCATGTAAGCCTTAGTCTCCTACATGTGTAAATTACAACTAATGGTAATACCTACCTCATGCAGGGTCAAAATGGGAATTAACGGAGATAATATACATTAAGTGCTTAAAGAAGTGCCTTTCACAGAGTAAGTGATCAAGATATACTGGTTTTATTATTACGTTATTGTTGTTATTTTGTCACTAATATATGTTATCACTCCAAGCCCCCCAGTTGGGAATTGGGGGCATAGAATCTCAAGTCCATTCGTGGTTGAATTAGGATTCGGGAGACCTCCTGATTCTCTTTTTGACAGTTCTGACAACAAACGAGCTGTGTGACCTTGGGCAAAGCTCTTCCCCTCTCTGAGTTTAGTCGCCTCATCTTGCCAGATGGGTCTCACAGCCCCTGCCCATCTATTGTCCAGGGGAGTTGTGAGATTCCAGTAAAATAATGGATTTGAATGAGCTTTGAAAATGGGAATGCACCAGAGGAATTTGAGATATTATGATTATGATGGCCATTTCATCCCCCGTGTGCCCTGGCTGGCCCATCTGTTCCGGGAGTTGTCGGTTCTCTCTGCCTCTTTGGCCACCAGTCCTGAGCTGCTCAGTCTGACGTTTGGGCAGTTTCCAGGGAGGATTCTGTCCCTCTTCCATCTGCCCCTTGGCTTAAGTCTTTTCACTCCCCTCTTTTGGTCTATTAGGATCTCATGCCAGGGTGTGAGGTGATGGTGTATGAGAAGAGATGCTAGAGTGTCACTACTCATCTTTCTTTTCCTGGGATCAGGAAGTAGCCAGAGATCTTGGATTTCCCTCAATGGAAGAGTTGGAAGGTCCCCATGAGACCTTCCAGATAGACCAGCAGATGGGAGCAGAGTAAGAAGTAGAACCAGGATTCAAACCCAGCTTTCTGGACTCCCATACAATGCTATTCTGCTCCCCACCCCTCACTCTGCTCCACTGCCCTGAGCTCCTAGGGATGGGATCAGGAATATGGGCCCCTCTTCTAGGTCCTCAACTTCTCTTGGAGGAGTTCTCTTGCCTGGAGGAGAACATTAGGGCATCGGGGTTTACCGCTTCTCTCAGGAGTCTGGGCTCTCTCCCAAGGAGAATGTACGTCCTTGGCCAAGCCATTCAGCCTCTCTGAGACTCAGTTTCCTCTGCTATATAATGGGAAAACCACCATCTCTTCTACTAATCAAACAAGACCCTAAGCAAGGAAGAGTTTGTAATTTCTATTGCCTTGGATGCCAATGCTGCTGGGGCTGGGGATGGAGAAGTGATGACCCTGCCAGGCCAGATCCCCAGGCTGGAGACAGAGGCCATGGCACAGGCATCTGATTTGCTCCAAGCTGTGTGAGCTGGGAGGAGCCTGGGAGAAGGCAGGGTCTGCCTGGGATTGGCAGCTGCTGGCTGCTGGCAGATGGTCTCCTAAGTGGGCCACCCCAGGGTCAGCTTTATGGATTTGTGCATTAACCCTTTCCTTCCCAGCAGCCCCTTAGCTCCTGGTTCTTTTTGACTTTGCCTGACCCACAGAAGTCACTGGATCTCTAAGTGAGCGGTAGACTAGACCCTAGCCCACACCACATCACTCCTCAGCCCATCCCAAAGGGACAAATCAACCCTTACATGTGTGGGTCACTTTAGAGTGTGCAGAGCTGAACTCTTGATCCTCAGCATGCTCAGAACTGGGCAAGATCGATGAAAGGACACCTTTTAATATTCATCACTTTTGTTAACACTAAGTTTTGTAAATACTGATGTAGAAAAAAGAAAATATCACTGCACAGGATAATCATCATGAATATTTTGGGGTGTGACCTTCTGGACTCACTAACTTAACTCGCTCTTATTTTCTTTGTCTTTCACTTTCTCATTTCTCTCTGTATTTACCAATAGGGGATAATATTGGGTGTGTTGTTTTATTCCAGATCCTTTTTGTAAAAAATTTAACAATACAGTCTGAGTATCTTCCCATGTAAATATCCATCTACCTCATCATTTTTAATGCCTGCATAGTATTCCATGATAGGCATGTATCAAAAAAAATATACCCATCCACTATTGTTGGGTGACATTATATGATGGATAGGAAACAAATTCAGAGAGGCTCAGTGACTTATTCAGGCTCATGCAGCTTGGAAATAACAGCCTGAACTTGAATTTTGGTCTTGGGACTTGAAATCCAGTTCATTTTTTTTTAGGGTAAAAGAAGTGAGGGTTTAGAAACCATGTTCCTCTAAACTAATATGGACTTCACTCCCACTCTGAGAAAAGTCCAGACAAGCTTTGCTTCCTGGTTGTGTGGTTGGCTCAGTTCTGGGTTAGAATGTCAATCCCACCTGTGTGGGACTGTGTGACTTTGGTTGGCCTGACTGACCTCTCAGTTTCTTCCCCCATTAAATGAGGCTATTAAGATTTAACTTATCAGGTCATTGAGGGGATAGATTAGATAAGAAATTGTCCAAGTTTGTAGCACTAGTGGGTTCTCTGCAGTGAGGCTAACACTGTCCACTGCAGGGAAAATTTCTGGTATTATTAGTTACAAGGACATTAATAATATTATTATTAATATTATCTAATATCTATTAGTATAATCTAATATCTAATATTATCTAATATCTATTAGTATAANTTTTTAATGCCTGCATAGTATTCCATGATAGGCATGTATCAAAAAAAATATACCCATCCACTATTGTTGGGTGACATTATATGATGGATAGGAAACAAATTCAGAGAGGCTCAGTGACTTATTCAGGCTCACGCAGCTTGGAAATAACAGCCTGAACTTGAATTTTGGTCTTGGGACTTGAAACCCAGTTCATTTTTTTTAGGGTAAAAGAAGTGAGGATTTAGAAGCCATGTTCCTCTAAACTAATACGGACTTCACTCCCACTCTGAGAAAAGTCCAGACAAGCTTTGCTTCCTGGTTGTGTGGTTGGCTCAGTTCTGGGTTAGAATGTCAATCCCACCTGTGTGGGACTGTGTGACTTTGGTTGGCCTGACTGACCTCTCAGTTTCTTCCCCCATTAAATGAGGCTATTAAGATTTAACTTATCAGGTCATTGAGGGGATAGATTAGATAAGAAATTGTCCAAGTTTGTAGCACTAGTGGGTTCTCTGCAGTGAGGCTAACACTGTCCACTGCAGGGAAAATTTCTGGTATTATTAGTTACAAGGACATTAATAATATTATTATTAATATTATCTAATATCTATTAGTATAATCTAATATCTAATATTATCTAATGTTATCTAACATCTAATAATATTAGAGCCCCATTGGAAGTATTAGCCCCAGTCCAGGGGCTGTAAGACCTCAAGTGAGTCCCTTCTCCTCCCCAGGCGTCAGTTTACCCACCTGGGAAAGCAGAGTGCTTCTCCTGATTATTTCTGAGGGTGATTCTATTCCTCACTCCCAGCTCCCCGTGAGGATGCACGTTAACCCCTGGTGGGCCGCGGGTCTGGTCTTGGACCGCCTCCTCCATCCGTGCTCTCTCCCCACTACCTTGCCAGCCAGAGCCAACTGCCCGCCCTCCCCCACCAGCTCTTGGGCCCTTGACACTAATTGATACGGAGTTTCCCCCTCTAATCCTGCCTCTGCCTCGGGGCCCTTGTTCCTAGGGCATCTGCTTGGTGAGAGCAGGAGGAGGCAGGGCCGACCGCCACCCGCCTGTCTGCCATCTGGTCCCCTTACCCTCCCTCCTCTCAGTGCCACCAAGAGAAATCTGTAATGAATCCGTGGCCCCCACCCAAGGGGGCGGGGTGAGACCAGGCACATGCTGGCTGTGTACACACATGCACACGTGCGCGCGCAGCTTGTAGACACAATTGTTAGCAAAGCTTTTGTCCGGCCCTCCCAGACCCGCTGCAGCTGAACAGCTGCTGGGAGGGCTCAGGAGCGAGATGCTAACAGGAGGGGAACTTTAATTATCTGACCGAATGGCATCTTTGGCAGTCCTCAGGGACTGGATGAGGAGGGAAAGGAGGAGGAGGGCAGGGGAGAGAAAGACAATTAAACTAGAGAATCCCAGGCAAGAAAAGCATGGGATGCACATGCTGATGGAGAGGAATGATGGAGATTCACACAGCTCCCAGCCTCAAAGAGCCAGATCTCTCAAATCTGGGGGCCGAAGAAAAGATTTGAAAAAGCCTTCAACTCCTTTTCTGACTTGGGCTGCCCTACACGACTTTCATTTGGGCATCAGAGCTGCCTTCCAAAGCCTGGTATCAAGGGTAAGACTTGGAATTCTGCATACCCGGGTTCTAATTTGGATGTGCTCCCTCCTGGCTGTGTTACCTGGAGCCAACTACTTCACCTCTCTGAGCCTTGAAGTTATTCATTGTAAAATGGAGATAACAGTAATACCTACACACAGGGTTGTTTAATCAGATAAGATCATTCATTCAAACAGCAAATGTTTACTGAGTGCCTTCTGTATACTGGGCACTGTGCAAGGAGTCAGAGATACAAGAGAATATATGACAGATGAGCTGGGGGGAGGCAGACAACATAAAGGAAGCCAACTAATAAAAAAAGATATTGTAAGTAGGGCCCAAGTACCTATCTCTTCAAGCAACTTTTCCAGATGCTCCCTCATTCTACTCGTGTAAGAATATTTTTTCCCTTTCTTTTTTAATTCCTGAGCTGGTGTCTGTCATTGCTGTAACCATATGCTCTAATATTCTGGGAGTGTTTGCATATTTTCTCTGTGCCAGACACATAGTAGGTGCTCAGAAAATGTTTTCTGAGATGAATTGCTCAGAAACCTACATATATTAAGCGGTTGGGGGTAAAAAGTTACCAGCCCTTATGTGGGACACCAAGGAGGAGCTTGTCCGCTTCAAAAGTTCTCTTTGTTCTTTCAGGGTTTAAAACTGGACACTTCTTTTGCCTTCCAGATTGGCTAACACTAAAATGTGTGATAATATCGCATTTTGATGAAGATATGGGGAAACAGGTACACCCATATATTGCTGGTGGGAGTATAAACTGGTGCAGCCTTTTGAGTACAAGAGTGTTTATTGTAGCCGTATTTGTTATCAAGGAAATACTACAAACAGCTCGGATGCTCGTCATTGGGAGAATGGATAAATAAGCCACAGAATATGCATCACTGTGGAACACAATGCTGCATTGGAAAGGAAGGTGGTAGATTTTCATGTGTATTGACATAGATCTCTAAGAGATTGTGAGAGAAAAAAAGCAAGTTGCAGGATGACACACGCATTGTAACAATATTTTATACAGTACACATACAAAAAAAGAATTATAGCTATCTCTGTATATAATATACAAAATCCCAAATATTGTATATAAATATATATGTGTTGAAAATATCTCAAAGGATGTACACCAAACTGTCGATGGTAACATCACCTCTGATGGGAGTGGGGTTGGTATTTTAGCTTTATCTCTATAACTTACACATTTAACAAAAATGTTTTCACTATTCACCCACTTCTCCCCTATATTAGTTATGTATGTAAACATTAATTTGAAAAAAAAGTGTAGGCATAGAACATATAAGTAGCAAAAAAACAAACAAACAAAATCCTATGAAGAAGCATAGATTTCCATGGTCAGGTTTTTCAACCTTGGCACTATTGACACTTGGGACCAGAAGGATAATTCTTCATTGTGAGGCATTGTCCTGTGCACTGTAGTATGTTTAGCAGCACCTCTGGCCTCTACCCAGTAGATGTCATTAGCACCACCTTCCTCTGGGTTGTGACAATCAAAAATGTCTCCAGACCATGCCAAATGTCCACTGGCAAGCAAAAGTGTGATGAATTGAGAATTACTGATCTAGATATACTTTCCTACCTGCCCTAGATGATCTAGTCAGAAAAATCCAAAATGCTATAAATTCAGAACAGTTAAGACAACTTTTGTAAGTCAAGAGATGTCCAAAGGCTTTGGAAATTAAAAAAAAAGAAAAAGAATTGTGTCCCCTACTTTCTCCTGGGACTGAGAGAGGCAGACGTGAACAGTGGGGTGGAAGTAGCATGTGGTCACAGTCTGACAGTGCTAAATCTGAGTTTCAGCTCCCCCATGTCTCAGTCTTCTCATCCGTAAAATGGGGAATCTAGTACCTCCTCCATAGGGGCCATTGTCAATGTGGGCATCTTTGTGCACATAGGCTGGCCTTAGAACTGAAAGGCCTGGTTTCCAATCACAACTGGACAACCTTCCGCAAGTCACTTCACCTTTCTAAGCTCTAAGCTGAGTTGTAAATGGGGATATGATAGGACCCACCTCATAGGCTGAATCTGAGGATTAAATAAGATAATGACTGCAAGCATTTAACACTGTCTTGATACCAAGTTAAGTGCTCAATAAATAGTAGCTACAATGCCTCTGGTGTCAATGTTTGTAAACTGTACATTAGCCCATGTCCTGATATAAGTCTCCAGTATTTACATGGGGAAAGAGGGCCAGCGTTTTTCTTTTTTACCTCCCTAGGATCATGATCCGGGAAGGTCAGATGTCTTCCCCAAAGTGTTGGGCACCTTTTATTCATTTGTGCAGCAAGTGTTTACCATTTGCTCACAATGGGCCACTTCCTTAAGACAGAGGTGAATCAGATAGAGTCCTGTCCATGGGGAGCTCCAAACACTCCATCATAATCTGGCATCTGAGCTGGGACTCGCCTGGATGTCTTTTTTTTTTATCAAGGTTTCCAAGGCATAACTCCCAGGAGGATATCCCCAGACGTAGCAATACGCCTCAGAGACAAAGCTTTCTGTGACCTCTTCTCTCCTGCCACATTCCCTGCCGCCATATGCAGCTTTTTCTCACTTTGGAACTTTAGAGCAATTGATAACACAGTTTTCTCTCGTTCTTCTTATTCTTTGACTTGTCTGTCTCCTTTTATAACCAACCAGCAAACTTCCCCGAGATGATCTCTGCCTGCTACTGAGGCCCTGCCTCTTTCTTCAGCTGTACTCCTGCTTTACTGGTCCAACTTCTTCCTTCTACCCTGTCGTGACCTCCATCTTTGTTCTTTAACCCACAGTTCTTTGATATCTCTCTGTAAAGACCCTGCAAACTTCCTTTATCATTTTTTGTCAGTTACCTCTCACTTAAGCATTTCTACTTTTCTTTCTTTTTGGTGGCTGGCTGGTATGGGGATTCAAACATTTCTACTTTTCTTGTCCCTATTGATAATACTTCCCTTGCTTAGTGGTTTCCTCTGTTGACATTTACTATGTCTCTGTTTGCTCCTACCCAAGACATAGACTGACCCAATTACCTTCTAAACTTTTGGGGAGACGCTAGAGAAAAATCCCACCAGGTGTTTTACATTAACCTGCGAGGTAATGCTATTTACTCCCAGCATGCACTAGGCCACAGGTGGAATTAACAGAAGGAAAAGTGAAAATTGGATTACCCTCTTGCATCTCCAGATATGCCTTCATGGTGGCAAAACAACATCTTTATTTCTTTACCTAAGTAAGTGACGTGATATCCAAGAAAATCAGATCGGTGCATGCACATTAGTAACAAACAAACCAAATTTTGAAGACAAACAATAAGGCTGCTTGTTCTCTGGACGTTTGCCCCTCTGGTAGCACAAAGAACATCAGCAACAATGTCAACACCAGCAAACCCATAGCATCTCCAGTTCAGTGATTAGAGAGTTAGCCCCAGAGAGGGTGAGCAATTGATCCAGTGTAACACAGTCATAAACAGAACATGAAGTGGGGTTAAGCTTCAAATGATCCTATTTCCAGATTTTAAGTCCAGCACTGAATGATCTGCTTTCTGCTAACTATTTTGTAATCAAATTTTAATCATAAAAGTAACATGTGGTCATGGTTTCTAAAAAGCACTGCAAAAATATAAAAAAGTGAAAATCCCTTCATCTTCATTTTCTACTATCCTCCAGCAGCAGCTACTATTGTGCTTTCTTATACATTCTTCCAGAAATGTTTCATATGAAAATGTGATACATTATGCTGGGAAACTTGCCTTTTTCTCTTAACTTTGTGTCTTGGATTTTTTAAAAAATATATGAAGATATTTCAAAAAGTTCATGGAAAGATTCATACTATCTTCCAATTGTATATTTCCACAAACTTTTTGAAGTACTCTTTTATGACTACACTTAGAACTGCCTTGTTCTTTTTTAGTAGTTGCATTGCATTCTACTGTATAGACATATCATCATTTATTTAATCAATATCCTATTGATTCACAATCAGGTTGTTTTCAGGATTTTTGCTATAACAGATAGGACTACTATAAGCATTTTAGTACATTTATCTTTGCCCACTTTGGGGGAGTATATCTGTACTATAAATTCCCAGAAATGGAATTGTTAGAAATTCCTAGAAGATAGTGCCCAATCGTCCTCCCCAAAGTGTATGCTTCCTTCCTCCCCCCAGGGTATGAATCCTTTTCGCTGGCCATTACAAGATGAGGGATCGAGCTCTTTCATTTATGTCTTTCTGAGAGTTAGAAAGTAGTACATACGTGTTTTAATTTCTCTTTTTTTTTTTAATAATGAGAGAGGGTACACGTCTTAGCATATTTGTTAGTCATTTATGTCTTTCTGAGAGTTAGAAAGTAGTACATACGTGTTTTAATTTCTCTTTTTTTTTTAATAATGAGAGAGGGTACACGTCTTAGCATATTTGTTAGTTGTTTTGTATTTTTCTGTTACCTCTTCATGTCCTTCATCCATTTCATAGAATTGCTTATATTTTTTTAATTCATAAGAGGTCTTTGCATATTAATGAAATTATTCTTCTATTTGTCATGTGTATTGCCTTAAAGTTTGTTTGTTTTTTTGTTTGTTTCTGAGGAGGATAGAGTTTCACGGGCTGGCCTGGCAGCTCACCTAGATCATGGTGCTGATAACAACAAGGTCAAGGGTTTGGATCCCCTTACTGGTCAACTGTCGGTGACCTTGGAGAATAAAGGGGCAAGGTCTTGTTCCAGGGACAGGGAAAACAGTCAACTGTAAAAAAAAAAAAAAAAAAAAGAGAGAGAGACTGAGAGCAGACAAAAAAACAAAACAAACAAAAAAAAAACATGTAGGTAGCTTTTGGAGAAGGAATAGGAAGTAAAGCGAGATTCTGTCTCCCTCCCCACTCTCTCTTTCTCAAACAGATGGAGATCTGTGAGTCAGAGCAGGTATGTGGCTCTAATCTCCTCTCCTCCTGCTGGATGTGGATTTAAAGGAGGGCAGGTATTAGAGGAAAGAAAAACTGTCTGTAAGGAGGATTGGGCTACTTCCCAGATCTAAGCTGCCATTGGCAGCCTAGTCCCCATTCCCAAAATGCCACTCCATGTTTTTAAAGACCAGGCACAAAGTAGCATATGGCTTACAGGAACTCTGCAGTTTTTAAATTTAGGAAGGCACAGGAAGTGAGGAGGTGGGAAGGGTTGGGGGGTGGAGAGGCTCCTCTGGGACTGTTCAGCTTCGGAGGGTGGGGAAGGGATGGGCTTTTTCTGCTTAGTGAGAGATCAGTCCATCTAGGGCCACTGAAACCAGGGGCGTATAGTATGGCAAAAACATGTAATCCCATAAGAGCGAAAAAACCCTACAACCTAGATACACACCTTTCTGGCCTGGAGAAACCCACAGATATGTGTTCAAATTCTGTTTTAAAAATGTATTAATGCTTGGATTAATGTTTATTAGAGCATTGCTGTAACTGTGAGAAATTACAAACAACCTAAGTGTCCAGCAATGGGGGAACTTATAAATAATAAATTGTTATCTACCAAAACATGGAATGCAATGAAAGAGTTAAAATGAATGAGGCTGAACTGTGGGTTCAGAGTTAAACATGGAATGCAATGAAAGAGTTAAAATGAATGAGGCTGAACTATACCTGTGGGTTACAGAAAGAGGACCAAGGTGTTTGATCAGTGAAAAATGAGGCTGCAGGTAGGTGCATGTATAGCATAGTTCTTAGGACTACAGGACCATCCTTTGCCTTCCCAACACGTAATCAACCCATCCGCACGTCTATCACTCATAAATACAGTCTGAATCCCTTCTTCTCCATCTCTATTGCTATTGAACTAGTCGGAGTTGCCATCATCCCCATCTGGACTTACAGGCACCGTCTCCCAAATATCCCACAGTTGTTCACATTAACTCCCCTTCAAGCTGTGCTGCATGCAGTGGCCAAAGTGATCAATTACAAACCCAACGGGTTCATGTCACTCCTCTGCTCAAAACCTGCACTGCTGTGCTCTGAATAAAATCCCAAGCTCCTGGCAAACCTCAGCCTCCCTCTACGCCCTCTTCTTCCCTCCCACCCCCTCCCTAGTGGTTTCCTTGTTGTCCCTTCTACACATCATCCTCACCCCAGACTTAGGGTCTTTGCACTGTACCCTGGACGGTTCTTTCCCCAGATTTGTGCATGGCCAGATCCTACTCATTCTTTACTGACCACCTGTAGTGCATTGAACAGCATCCCTCCCAAATTCACATCCACGCAAAACCTCTGAAAGTGACATTTGGAAATGGGGCCATTGCAGATGTAATTTAAGTTAAAATGAGGTCATACTGGAGTAGGGTAATCCAATACAACTGGTGTCCTTATAAAAATAGGAGAAGAGACACAGACACAGTGAAGATGGCCATGTGAGGATGAAGGCACAGATTGGAGTGATGCTGGCACAAACCAAGAATGCCAGAGCCACCACAAAATGGAAGGGGCAAGGAAGCATCCTCTCCTAGAGTCTTTGGAGACAGCATGGTCCTAACACTACTTTAATTTTGGATTTCTAGCCCCCAGAACTCTGAGAGAATAAATATCTACTGTTTCAAGCCCACCAGTATGTGGTACTTGGCTATGGCAGCTCTAGGAAACTAACACACCCAATACAGCAGCCACCATTCACACTACTCTCTATCACAGAACTCTCCCTGGAAATGAACAAGATGTGGTTTTTGGGGCCGGCCCAGTGGCGCACTGGAGAGTGCACCGCTTGGGAGCACGGCGGCGCTCCCGTGCCCTGGAAATGAACAAGATGTGGTTTTTGGGGCCGGCCCAGTGGCGCACTGGAGAGTGCACCACTTGGGAGCACGGCGGCGCTCCCGTGGAGGGTTCGGATCCCATGTGGAGACTGGTTCCCGCTCACTGGCTGAGCGTGGTGCGGGTGCAACACCGAGGGTTGCGATCCCGTTGCCGGTCAGTTAAAAAGAGACAAAAAAAAGATGTGGTTTTTGCCCTCCAGAGTTCAGGATCCAGTAATATATGATTTTTTTTAAAGAAAAAAATAAACAGACTATTGTACTTCCCCAGAACTAAGCTTTCAAATCAGGAATTATGGAAATAATATAACTTAGATTTTTTATTTTTCTCTGTGTCTGCTAGGAAACTCACACCCAAATTTATGGTTCAATACCAGTAACCCTCGGAAAGGATATGCCTTGTACATCTCTATAAGGGGGAAGAGGGAGCAGGAGAGAGGCAGAGAAAAAATGCATTTGTTTAGACACCTGGAGAACAAGAACAGGAATGAATGGGTTTAATTGAAAATGCTGGGTGGCCACTAGTATTAAAAAAGAATCCTGTGGCTGATACTCCAGAGCAATGGAAAGAATTACTCTACCTAACTTATTTTGTTGTAACTTGGGAATTTCACATTCTGGACTTATTTAAATTAAGGCATACCTGCTCTCCAGTATCTTAGGAGTCTTGAAGACCCCACCGAAGATTCTGGGGAATCAATTCTGCCATCATTCACCTCCAGGATGGGTTGGTTGCAAGAATACAAAACTTACTCAGTGAAGCTCAAATAGAAAGAAAGGTTTATCACAGGGAAATATCCCCAAACCCAACTTCCAAAATGACAGATTCAGTCCCCAATTCTCCATAAATCTTTCAGATCTGCTTCCCACAGCTGAAGACTGAATCTCCTTGCCCCAATTCCACATTTCCTGCAGAGAGGAGCTGATCAACAAAGGTGATTTGTAAATCAATTTGACATAAATCAAATCCTAATTTAAATGCTCTAGGGGCCAGCTACTTAAATATTTAATGGAGGCTTAAAAATTGAGCACAAAATCCTTTGTGCAATGTGAACGACCAAATCCCGATCAAAGACAGGTTGACCATCCACAGGTTGAAATAACGGATGTTCCGCAGGTGGGGGCTGCCCGCAAATCTGAGCCTGCTGTTTCCTTTCTTCCAGTCAACATGGGTGAAAAGGGGATTTAAGTAAGTCCCTGAAGTTTTTCAGGTTTGAATTCCTCCAAGCATTTCCCCACCATCCGCCCATCTCAGCTGCATTTACTTTAATTTTCCTCTCTCAGCTTGAAACCCCAACCAACAGCAGCTTCAAGCCTTCTCTGTCAGCAGCTGCCTTTTCACCCCGCTACCTCCCCAAAAAACACAGTTTATTAACTTTTTACCCAGCCTTTATAAGAACTCCCTTCTGTGCCTATGAACGTTGTGCCTCAGTCTCCCTGGGGTCAAACTGCTTCACTGAGAAATGAAACCATTGCCCAGCCGGACATTTCTCTTTGTCGCTATTTTATTTGCAGACTAGGGCTCTGTGGTTATCAATCATTTCAGAGCTAAAAGGGGGATGTTTGACAGGGAAAGGAAATACCAACATACAGCGTGACAGAGAAGCAAGGAGCTTGAAGGACCATGGAAACTAATGGTTTTGAATCTTTCAGGAGGACTTGGATGCACGGAGAAGCTGGAAAGTCCTAGACACTTTTCCCAGGAAAATAATGCCCAGGCAGCAGCACCAGAGCTGCTGCTTAACCATGCACCACCTTTGTGTGAATTAGGGAAGGGAGCCCCTGTCTCTGGCTGACATCACTAGATAAACGGAGTAGGGCTGGACTTCAGCCCTCAGTTATCCCCAAAGGGTTTCCTTGTGCAGGTCACTACTTACACATTGAAGGTGGTGGCCCTGCATGGACTCCCCTCTAGGTACCCCCTCTCTAACCTAGTTCACATCTCCTTACGTTTTCTGATGGGATCCTGAAGCCCAGAGTGGGGAAATGACATTCTCAAGGTCACACAGTAAGTCACTTACCTGGGGTAGGAGTCTTGACTGTCAGTCCTTGTTATTTTATCCCCCACAACCCATATACACAGACTCTCTCACCTACCTCCTGATTAAATAACCCCTTTGCTGAAGCCCAGAGTGGGGAAATGACATTCTCAAGGTCACACAGTAAGTCACTTACCTGGGGTGGGAGTCTTGACTGTCAGTCCTTGTTATTTTATCCCCCACAACCCATATACACAGACTCTCTCACCTACCTCCTGATTAAATAACCCCTTTGATTATGTTCACTCTATTCAGAGGCAATACAACCAGTGGGGTAGATAAAAATCTGCTGTCTAAATATCTAAATTAAATCCTTGTAGAAGATGCTTACATTGAAGTGTGGGTAAACCCAGTGGCCCCAGGCAGCGAAGGGCTATTC
Source organism: Galeopterus variegatus (assembly GCF_000696425.1). NCBI lineage: Eukaryota > Metazoa > Chordata > Mammalia > Dermoptera > Cynocephalidae > Galeopterus > Galeopterus variegatus. The sequence goes on along the minus strand of NW_007731241.1, from coordinate 86,717 downwards.
GTCTTATCAGTACCGTCTGGGTTGAATGATCCATTTCCAACAGTGCAAGGAATGAAATCATGAAAAGGATAAGAGTCTTGATGGAGGGGGAGTCAGTCGGAGCTGGTGGCATTGAATAGGTGTAGCTTGGAGGGGCAGACTGCCCTGAAGAGGATCATTCAGGTGTGTTAAAGACATGCCCGGTGTGAAAGCACAAATGAATCGCCCAAAATAGATGAGATTTTTCTCAGTGGTGATTGCAAGCGGAGCTGGAGAAAGGTTTTATATCGAGAGCACAGAAAGAAAAGAGCTGGGGAAATAAAGAGGATTTATTTTGGAACCAAGAATGAGGAAGGGCTTTAAAAAGGGGCGGTGGAGGGGGTTAGTGGTCTCTTCCAAAGAGAAAATGGCCCTATTGGGTAGACAGGAAAAGGAGGGGCTGATTCGCTCCTAGAGGGCGCTGTGGTAGCAGCAGGAGAGTGATTCGTAGAGACAATGGGGTGGAGGGAGTGGGTTCTGTTGGTTGTCTGGGTGACTTTGGCTTGTGATTCCTATTTCTGAGCCTAGTTTCCTCATCTGCAAAATGAAAATAAGTGAATTACTCCTGTATGCAACCGCAGTGATGGATCTTACATATTTAGTTTTGAGCTAAAGAAATCAGGCACAAAAGAGCAGCTACTGCATGATTCCATTTATAGTCAGCACAAAAGCATACGAAACTCGTCCAGAAGTCAGAAAAGTCGGGAAAGGGAGAAGAGAGCATCACTGGAAGTGAGCATGGAAGGGGGATGGTGCTTCTGGGCATTGGGAATATTCTGTTTCTTAATCTGGTAGAAACGTATTGAGTTCCACCTTGATCATTTGGACACTCTTCTATAAGTATGTTGTAGTTTATTTAAAGTTTACTTAAGGAAAAAAAAAAAAAAAAGAACTGACCCCGTCTCAGAAGAGATGGAACCTGTAGGCAAATGATTCCCTATAACTCAAGGCAGAAAATAGAAGAGTTGTGGAAGACAGGCAGAAAGACGGTAAGGAGAGATCAGCTGACTTGTAGCTAAGGGAGGGGTGTGCATTCATCATGTTATGGGCTCAGAGAATAAGGACCCATAGGACACCTTGAGTCAGCTGGGCGGGCAGGAGCTGGGCAGACTAGAACTTCCCAAAGACTCGAGACATACTTGTGCACGCGCGCGGCGACGTGCGCACCACTGCCCCCTAGTGGCCATTGTTGCAAGAAGTGCACTCTGAGGAGGCTCCATATCACAGACGGCTAACTCCAACTTTTGTCCCATCCCACTGGGGACCCCATGCCTGAACTGAAGTTAGTAGGAACGGATGTATTTGTGACTCAGTCAAAAAAGGAGAATGCTTGTTTTCATTCTCCTCCACTCGACCCTCTGATGAAGATCTCATGTTTATTTGCTCACTTTAAAAAATTCTTTATCGGGCCGGCCCGGTGGCGCACTGGATAGTGCGCCGCTTGAGAAGCACGGCGGCGCTCCCGCCCGAGGGTTCGGATCCCACATACAGACCGGTTCCCGCTCACTGGCTGAGCGAGGCGCGGGAGCAACGCCAAGGGTTGCGATCCTGTTGCCGGTCCCCAGTCCGGTACGGGGGCAACACTGAGGGTTGCGATCCGTTGCCGGACACGGAAAAAGAAAAAAAAAAAAAAAAAAAAAAATTCTTTATCAAAACCCACTCTGTGCCAAGCACTGGTATAGATGCTAGGGATCCAACCCTAACCACAGTTATCACCCAGTGGGTTCTAATTGTAGGTGGTGGTTTAAGACAAAAAGATGAGCTCTGCAGGACTTCCTTCACAGGGAGATAGTCCCTAAAGCAGCAGTAGAAACGTAAGCCAGATTGCCAAGCAGAACTTCCTGACTGAAACATTAGTTGAATGTCTACCCGGTGCAAAGGAAGGAAGCTTTACTGGACATAGATATTATATATCTTTTTTTTTCTTTTTAAAGGGTCTTTTTTTTTTTTTCCTTTTTGTCTTTGTGGGATCCGAACCCTCAGCGGGAGCGCCACCGTGCTTCCCAAGCGGCGCACTGTAGCAGTGCGCCACCAGGCCGGCCCCCGATATTATATATCATGGAGCTGAGTTTCTAGGCATGGTTACCTAACATTGGTAGGGGATTATGAAATTTATAAGGCACAATCACATACGTCTCAAACTGAGGCCCACAGAACCTATACCAGTTAAGGTATTTTCAGTTGTAGGTCCGAGAAGACACAGTGGAAAATGGCTTAATAATAAGGAAAATGTATTCTCCCATTTAACAGAAGTCCTGAGGGAGGATTGGTTAATTTGACAACTCAACTAGACCTCACATTTGGCTCTGCAATTCTCAGGGTGTTAATCATGTTTCCCCTCACCACTTCAAGAGGGCTGCTGCAGCTCCAGCCACTGCATACAGACACAATGAGACAGAGCATCCTTCTTGTGTGTCCTTTTTTTTGAGAACAAAGAAAGCCTTCCCCTAAAGCCCCTGGCATTACATCACATGCTGTACCTAAGCCAGTCACTGATGAGAAGAACAGACTTTCCATGATTGGCTTTGATCAGCCGAGATTCACTCCCTGAGGCTGAGAGAGGGCTCAGCTTCCTCTGATGAGGCGCACTCTTTCCCTCAACCCAAATGCCTGAACAGAAGCAGGATTCTGGTTAGCAATTCCTTGCTCCCTTTGTCGAGGAGAGTGTCTGCTGGGTGAATGATGATGTATCTATCTCAGTGACAAATTAGAGATCATAAACCAATTCCTATATTACAAAATGGAGGCTAAACTGAACGACTTTGCACAGGGGTGAGCACTGGGAACCACTTAGTATTATCTCTACTTATCCTTTATACCCCCTAGACCAGTGGTTCCCTTGGATGGGAGGAACTATGGGAGCTGAGATCCCAAAAGACACAACTCCTCTGGTCCCAGTTGAGAGCCAGATGATAGAGACAGAGGTTGCAGGTCTCAGGTCACGTGGCTAAGGGCTGCTTGCTGTGTCTTGGGCAAGCAGAGCTAGAGCAGTCCTTAGAAGCATCTCAAACGTAGAAGACAGACACTGAGCCCTTAGTGTGTACCAGGTTCTGGTCTCCAGAAAGCAGCCAGTGCGACCTTCCCAACTTGCAGATTTGATCGTGTCACACAGCTGCTTAAAACCTTCCAACGTCTTTCCGTTATTCCCAGAAGAAAACTCCAAATCCTTACCTTGCCCTCCAAGGTCCTGAATGATCTAGCCACTGCCTCCACCTTTTCCACATAAGCTCTTTTTATTTTCCTTCTCATCCCTTTGCTTCTGCCTTGAGGAATTCTTTCCCTTTCTTCATTGTTCCAGAATCCAACACATAGTACGTGCTCAATAAATATCTGCTGAACGAGTAAATATTGTTCCCCAGCCAAATTTCTTACTTACCCTCTTCTGCCCACAAATTCTAACTAACTCCTACTCATGCTTCTTCCTTAATAATTCCTTCTCTTCTTGCAAGTGAGATCCTTTCTATAATTCTCTCATAGAACTCTTGACTTTTCTGCATAGTACTTTTTGTTTTGAGTTATTTATGTGATGATTTGTTTAATGCCTATTTTCCCCATCTACTTGTGTATTTTGAGAGAACTCTTTTCCTCTTTGGCCCATCGTGGAGGCTCAAAAATAGTGCCTGAAGCCCCGAGAAGAGGTGCTCTACCCAGCATCATCCAGCATGCTGGGGGCTGACAAGGGCCAGAAATCAACTCTGCTGGCCTCCATTCCCATGTTTCTTTCTTTGGAGTCCAGCCCCTCTTCACCTGAGGTCACTGATCCCTATTGAGAGCCAGATGATAAAGACGGAGGTCGCTGGCTTATGATGCAGCTCTGTGCAGTTACCAAAGGTGCCCTTTCTGGGTTGTTGAATCTTGGCTAATGCAGCTTCACAGTGAGGTGCTCAGGGTGGTGGAGGGAATGTGGGTTGGGTTTCAGCCCCTATAAGCCTTCTAGGCTGGGAGACTTTGTGTAAGTCATCAACTGCACACATGTAGAAGACCTGCTCTTCATAAGCTCCTTTTTTGTGTGTATTTTACTCCAAACATCTCCTTGTATGTCCTGGATGCCCCCTCCCCTAACAGGCAGCTCGTCAGCTTTGATCTTTTAATCCGGGATTCACCAGAGCATGATTGACATGCATTCAAACTGAGCTTCCCTGGAGCTGAGCTCTGCTACAATCTAAACCCAGGGACGGCCGGGATGGGCAGGTCTCTAGGCTTAATCTCAGTGCCTGAGGATCTTTTCCAATCCCTCTACGTCCAAATCAGGTTGGCAGAGAGGTAACATGGATGTCTTTTGGGGCTCTCTCAGAGATTCTCTGTGTTTCTCCAGCCACATATAGGGCCATAGGAGGAGAAGAGAACCATCATTCCATAAGCACTCACTGTGTGCCAGGTTTTATTCTGGATAATAGACAAACACGGGGAATGAGAGAATATGGTGCTGCCCTACACAGAGCTTGCATTCTATATGGGGAGGCAGCTGAAAAATGCGACATAGACTGAAGAGTGCTTTGAAGGGGATATGGAAGTGTGTTCTGGGCATCCAGCACAGAGACCTGTAACCCTGACGTGTGTGTGTGAGTGAGAGAGAGAGAGAGAGTGTGTGTGTGTGTGTGTGTGTGTGTGTGTGTGTGTGTGTGTGTGTGTGTGTGTAGGGGGAGGGAGAATTAAGAATTCCAGGAGAAATGACACTTACACTGAGACTTTAGCCAGACATAAAGTGCAGTGGGAGAGTGGTGTTGGAACAGAGGAGCAGCACGTGCAAGACCTGTAAGAGGAAGCTGTCTGTGTTTCAGGGTGGTTGGAGTATCTAGTGCAAGGGATTACTCATCGCAGTGGGAGATGAGGCTGGGTAGATAGGCAGAGTCCAGATCACAGAGGTGTGTTAGTTCAGGTCCTCCTAGATGCAGATGCCAAGATGGGTTTGCTCATGTAAGGAGTTTACTAGGGGAACTGTCTGAGAAATGGGTAGGGAGGTTGAGAGAGCATTAGATCTCTATGCAAGTGGTCAGTTCTTGAGTAAAGAAAGCAGAGGAAGAAAGATTGGGTAGAAGCATCCAAGCCTGCCAAAGGTTCAGCAAGGCTCTTGGGGAGCCCCCAAGCCAAAATCAGCCATCAGAGGAGTCCCATGTATCATTGCCTTAGTATCCCAGCCACCCAGTCATGGGCTGGAAGCAACCTGTGGGAAGAGTGACCTTCCACAAAGTCAGGGTTCAGCAGTAGAGGCCCTTGATGAATTGTGCTCTCTATGGGTGAAGATCAGAGAGAGACAGTCTCATGACCATCACAACTGGGCTTGATTTTATTCTAGGGAGTATGGAAAGCCAAGAGATTTTAAGCAATTTATGTTTTTTTTTTTTTTTTTAAATCACTCTGATGGCTGTGGAGATAGGTTGGAAGAGATCAATAACAAAATTTAAAGAGAAATTCTGGATGGATCTGTTGCAGAGATTCAGGAAAGAGATGATGTTGACCTAGACCTGGAGGGTGATAGGGTCGTAGGGAGAAACAGCCAAATTAAAGTTACATTAAGGAGGCAGAATGCTTAGAACTTGGTAACTACATGTGAAAGGTAAGAGAAAGGACTCAAATAGGAAGAGACAGGGGATGAGGGCAATAGCTATAAGTGACATTTGTGTGCCAGGTATAATGTTTGGTAAAATCTCATTTAATTGCCACAACAGTCCTGTAAATTTGGTTCTGGACACTGGCATTGGTGAGCCCCCAGTCCATCTACAGTAGCCCAAGTAGTCAGCCTAAACTAGCCATGGTAATTTGCTTATCACACCTCAAGGAATGGGAGATGTCTGCTGGAGGGCTTTGGGGAAAGCTTTCTCTCTCAAGAGTCATGTTTAGACTGTCCATTTCTTCCTATGGACATTCTGGTGTCAGGGTACGATGTCTGGGACTGTATGCCATCTTGGAATCATGAGAGGGGTAGCCTGAGAGCACAGCCCTCTCATCAAGGATGGGAGAGCAAACAGGTGGAAAGAGCCTGGGCCCTGAATGACATCATGGGGCTGCTGAATAAACTGACATTGGAATCCCCCTGAGCCCGAATTTCGTGGAATTGAGATCACATATTTCTTTATGGTTTGCACCAATTTGAGTCAGGGTTTTCTGTTTCTAAACTCATACAAAATATCATCCCTATTTTATAGATAAAGAAATGTCATCTTAAAGTCACAGGACTGGTAGATGGTAGAGTAAGGACATGATCCCAAGTCTTCCTGCAAGATTAGTTCTTTTTGTTTATGGCAATTTTCCTTTTTGATGTCAACTCAAGACACCTGATCATGAGAAAGCTAGAGGTCTTAGCTTGTATGATATTAATGTACAAGGCAATGAGAGTCAGATCTACGAGCACGGATTGTGCCTTCGCTGTATACCCTGCATAAGGCAATTCATCGGGGAGGGCATAAATGACCTAGATATCTGCCCTGCTTTTGGAAAGTTTGTAACTGCAGTGAAATGAACACAATTGGAGACTATAATAATAGATAACTTTGGGGGGAGGGCTTATTATACACTAGATAGTGGGATAAGTATTTTATCAAGGTTTATTCTTCACGAAAAACAACAGAGTATTATTATTATCATTGTCTCCACATTGTCTAACATGAAGGCACAGAAAAGATACTAACCCACCCAAGATCACAAAGTTGGTATAAATGGAATTTAGAGCAGTCTGAGTCTGACTCTAGAGCTTGTACTATTAACCATTATGCTGTACTTCATCCTCTAATAGGGCTTAATTAATCCAAGACAGCATCGAGCTGAATGGTGTACGTGCAGGATAGTAACAGCAAAGATTCTTAAACGCATACGTGCTGGTGCTTTGCACATATTGTTGCTAATCCTTAGTTGTTCTCAAACTTGAGTATGAATTGGAATCACCTGGGGAGTTTGTTATAACACAGATTGCAGGTACAACCCCCAGAGTTTCCAGCAGATTTTGGATGGTATTTAGGATTTGCATTTCTTTTCTGTGTGTGTGCAGCTGGCCGGTATGGGGATCTGAACCCTTGATCTTAGTGTTACCAACACTACTCTCTGACCAAATGTGCTAACCGGCCAGCCCAGGATTTGCATTTCTATCACGTTTGGGAAACCCACTGTCTTAGTCTATTTTCAGTTCCTGTAATAGAATACCTGAGACTGGGTAATTTACTAAGAAAAGTTTATTTGGCTTATGGTTCTGGGGGGCTGGACAGTCCAAGGCATGGTGCTGGCCTCTGGCAAGAGCTTTCATACTACCTCATATCATGATGAAGGGCATCACATGGCAAGAGGGCAAGCATGTGCACGTCAGCTCGGATCTCTCTTCTTCTTATAAAGCCACTAGTTCTATCATGGGGGCCCCACCCCAATGATCTTATCTAATTACCTCCGAAATGTCCCACCTCCAACCAACATAGGAATTTGAGGATTAAGTTCCCAACACATGAAATTTGTAGGACACATTCAAACCATAGCACACACTTTGAAAACCACTGCCTTAGAATAACTCTGTAAAGAAGGGATTACTATCCCCACTTAACAGATATAGAAACTGGCTTAGAGTAGACAACTTATATGCTCACACCTTACAGTGGGTTAGTGCCAGAGCCTAGGTTTGAACCTGATTCAGCCTGGCTCCAAGGTCCATGAAGGGATTACTATCCCCACTTAACAGATATAGAAACTGGCTTAGAGTAGACAACTTATATGCCCACACCTTACAGTGGGTTAGTGCCAGAGCCTAGGTTTGAACCTGATTCAGCCTGGCTCCAAGGTCCATGCTCTAACTATTGCACCATGCTGCCCCCAGATAAAAATGCACCACAAATTCAGGAAGAGAAAAGACAGTGGGCTCTTGGAAGAAGAGACCTTGAAGGAAAATGAATTTGAACTGTCCATCCCAGGATTTAGTCACAATGAGAGGAACACTGGACTTGCCAAATTACAGCTGCTCAAACACCCTTGCCTTGGGTTTTTACATAGTGGGAGGCATTGTGGTGAGGACACACAGTCAGGATTGCTCCATGAAAGGGAGGCCTGGGCAGAATATATATCCTGGAGTAAGAAAATAGGATGCTTCTCAGAAGCAGAAAGGGACTAACTGAGGAAACCACTACTAGAAAAGGTAAACACAGGTGGGAAAATACTATGCCCCATCTGCAAAGTTGAGGAACGACTTACAATATCTCTTTTCATGAGTGGGTAGGGGTAGGCATTACACCACCCCCATTTCCTCTAGTAACAATAAGGAACATTGCTCGCATATAATCCCACCAGAACCTGCTCCCTAATTCCCATTCTAATTTCTTTAATCAAAGCAAAGGACAAGGACAGTGGTTTCTCCTCTATCCCTGAGTGAAAAATGATACTGATCTGAGAATGACTGAAGGCACTGGGAATGTTAAGCCTCAAGGAAACATGAAGACACAAGGATTGTGTGCAAACATCTTAAAAACTGTATGCAAAGGAGAGAAGGCTTATTCTGTGTGGTTACCAAGATTAGAAGTTGAACCAATAGGTGAAAAGTCCAGACTCATAAAGAATGTGCTAATAATTCTTCACCTCATCCATTCACCCGGTCATTGAGTCATTCAACAACCACCCATCAGGAGCCCACTGTGTGCCAGGGATGGTCACAGGTACGTGGTGAATCAAACAGAAATGCTTCTTGTCTTTATGGTCAGCCTAAACTCATCTTGTTATATCTTAGGCTTAGTTTTGAAGTTGAAGTATTTTTTTTATAATGTTTTCTTCTGGCTTCTCAATATCGATAAAGTCAAAGTATTTTAGGAGCCTTCTCAGTGAAATAAAATGTGGATAGTTACCAACTCACCCTTCTACACCCTTGTTTCTTCCTGCAGTGATAACACATGCTTTGATTGTAATGAAACTTGCTGATAAGCCAAAATCACATCACTCAGAGCTGCTTCTCCTCCAGGGAGTGAGAGCCTTGGATTAAACGCAGATATGGTATGGTCAAGGACACAGTAAGCAGATTGCATCAGGTAAACGTGGTAAAAGCAAGTTTTGATGTAGAGGAATTTGTTTCTCAGTGAGGATGACCTCCCAGCTGATGGCCCATCCGTCAGGGACCCATGCAGCTGTCCCAAGGCATCGTATAACTTCGTATAATGTATGCTATACGAAGTTATTACGGCCTATCTGGCCTTGCCAACTGACTGCAAACGACTACAAAGCATATGCTAATGTAAAGTGGTATCAAAGGCTGTTTCTTCCTGGATATGCTAAAAAGCACAGGCACCCTCAATGGTGTCCAAACAAAGAGAAATGTGAATGGTTTATAAAAATCACAGAAACAGCAGCCTCATTTGCATTCATCTCTCACAGCTTATGCCACTTCCCTTTGCACCTGTCCCAGTGGTGACTCAACTGGGGCTCAGTGGGAGTTAGGCCAGTGCCAGGCCAGGACCCTCATGGAATGTGTACACTACCACTTCCTTGCCTTTTAGTCAGAGCGGAAAATCCAGAAATTCAACCTCTGCATGTTAAAATTTATTGAATTAATAATATCAATGGGAGTAATCAAAGTGTACCTAGTAAGTCAATCTTAGATGGTTTGTATTTTCTGCTGCCTGTTTTTCCTAAGCTATTTAGTTTATAAGGAATAATAAAAAAAAAAAAAAGGATGGGAGAAGGAACAGGTGGGAGGACTGAATTTTTAAAACTATGATTTGTAGAAGAAACCAGTTGTGTCACTTTGTGATCCAGTCAGTGACTCCCCTTTACCTTAACATTTTAGGGCAGGATTCAAGGTTATCTGTAAATTTATTTCTTGCTATTCTTATTTAAGGTCAAATAAATTTATTTCTCACTATTTCTCCTCACATGCTCTGGACCATAAACTTATCCCATTTGTCATTTCTTAAAAAACATATATGATCGTTATATTATTATTTATACTGTTCATTATGCATTGAATATTTCATAATATAATCTCAAATGAACAAATACACAGCCAGGCTGCACCTTTTGGTTCCTCCACCTAGAACGGTGGACTCTACCTACTCTATCTATTGAAATCCTACAGTCCTTCAAAGTTAAAGTCAAATGTTACCTTTTTTGGGAGACTATCCTCAATCTTTTCAGGCTGGACTTAATATTTCTCTCCATTATATTTTTTCTTGCTATGTTTTAAACTTTTACTACAGTGCAAATCTGAATCTAGTACTTCTGTGTCTTAGGTCCTTAAAATCCTCTCCATTGCTTTTCATACAATATATACTCTGATCTATCAAGCTCGATCCTCCACCCTCTCATTTCTGGCCTCCTTGCCAATGACCTACTTTCCTATCTTTGTGCACACTCTATGCCTTGCAAATGTGACAATGTCATATCTTTTATTGTCTCTAGGTCTTTGAATATTCTGGTTCTTCTATTCAGACTGGCCAAGGCCCAAGGCTTTTCTTACTCCTCTCTCTTTTCTGTTTAATATTTTATTATGAAAATATCCAAACTCAAAATTAGTGAGAATAGCATAATATACCCTTATATATACATCACCCTTATACAACAATTATCAAGATTTTTCCACATTCACTTCATCTTTCCTTCTTTTCTTTTTTTATTTGCTGAAGTATGTTAAAGAAAACCCTAGAAACCATGTCATTTCACATGCTTCAGAATGCATTTCTAAAATATATATATTTTTATCTCCTTAAATGTGTTTTGTGGTTCTTTCTTCACCTTATTAGATTGATTTCTCCTTCTTATTTGATCAGAAAAGTATTTAAGACTATGAATTTGCTTCTGAGTACAGAATTAGCAGCACATGTTAAAGAATTCTATATGTAAATTCTCAATGTCAGTATATTCAAAGTCAGCTGCAGTTAAAGTGTTGAGTCTTGGCCTAATAACTATATAGAATAAACATATACATTCATATATATTCTTCTGGTTTTCTTGTTTAAAATGTTTTAGAAGCAATTCTAATGTGATTGCAACATGGTCTATTTCATAGGTTGGGTTGCCGGGCAGTAAGTTCTGAGATGGAGATTAGCATGCAGGGGACTTATGAGCAAGTGACCTTGGAGTCAAGTGGCACTTGTAGAAGAGAAAGGAGGGAAGCAGGGGTGGGCAGAGGAGGAAGCTGAGCTGTAATGGAGTCTCAGTGAAAGCCTCAGCCCACCCCAAAGAGAACTCTGAAATCCAGACCCTTCACTGTTGTCTGGAATTGGAGGCAAGAAGACAGGCCTTTATTTCCCACATCAATCATTGAATGCAGGCTGCCTCAGGAAGGGGACATGGCTTTGGATCTGCAGCGGGGCCAGTTCCTGAAGGGGCTGGCAGCTGAGTTTTGTCTGCTGGAAGGACTCCCAGTGGCTAGAAGAATATGCTCTTCCTCTTGAAAGTGAATCAGGGTGGGGCATCCCAGCTTCCACCACGGTTAGAGAATTTCTAAATTTGGGGATTTTTTTTTTTTAAATCTCCATTGGTTTTCAAGAATCATGCTTATTCTTCAGAACACTAAAAATCTAACACACACACACACATATATATTACTCAGACTTACTAATTTTCATCTACTTTGTTGAAGAATGTTAAAGCATTTTAATAAAATTATGATTTGGCCATTTCTCCTTGTATTTTTATTTTCTATTTTTTATAGTTTTTGCTTCATACCTTTGAAACTGTAACATTCAATACATAAATATCTACAATATTGTATCTTCATTGTGGCTTGAATCTCCTGCACATGCAAAATCCCCTCTTTTAATATTGTTTCCTCTTGCTTTGAATTCTGTGTCCACTGAAATTTTCACCCCTACTTTCCTCTGGTTTGTTTGATATATCTTTGGCCATACCTTTATTTTCAACCTTTTTGTATCATTTTCAACGTGCATTTCTTATAAGAAGCATATAGTAAATTTGGGTTTTTACTTTTGACCCCTAACTGAGAATATCGGTGTTTTAGTAGTGGAATTTAACCCTCTTTACAATTACAGTCATAACCAATTTACATGCTTCTTTAAGTTTTACTTCATTTCCTGTCTTGCTATATGAACTATACAATTCTTTATTTTGATTAATGTCTTACTTGGCCATAGTATACTGATGAATAATTTTTTTCAAAGTACATACTTTTTATTTTTTGATTAGCCCTTGTGTTTTTAAAATATGGACTTTTTTCTCTTCAATTGGAATATTAGCTTCATTGAATATACAGGTTTTGGGTCACACTTTTTTCTTCTCAAAACTGCACTGTTCATATTGCAGAGGAGAAATTTGGGGATTGCCTGTTTTTTTATGTCTTCATAGTAGGTTTTCTTTTCTGCTTTGCTTGCAGAATTTGTTCTTTGTTATTGAAACTGAAAAAAATTTTGCCAATATATCTAGATGTTTGTCTCTTCTCATTATTTTTTCCTGGAGCTTGCTAAGTCTGTTTGATTTGCAGATAAAAGTAACTATTCCGCTAACAAAGCTTTCTTCCTTGTTTCTTGAAACTCTTGCCTCTCCTTTACCTTTTAGAATTTTGGATATTGTGGATCTGTTCTTCATGTCTTCTACTTTTCCCTTTTAATTTTCATGTTTCTGAATTAGGAAAGGCTTTCTTAAGTTTATCTTTATTTTGTATTTGATCCTTCATAATATGCAATCTGCTGTTTAATGCTTCCGTTGCAGTTTTATTTTTAATTTGGCCAACATGTTTTTCACTCCCATGGCATTTTCCAGATTTCACAGATACTCTCCTTTGATGAACTCTTCTAGTCATATAGATGCAATACCTTCTTTCATCTTATCAAGAAAATTTCTAAACTTTTCTTTTTCTAATAACTACATTGGTGAGTCGTTCACTCCCATGGCATTTTCCAGATTTCACAGATACTCTCCTTTGATGAACTCTTCTAGTCACATAGATGCAATACCTTCTTTCATCTTATCAAGAAAATTTCTAAACTTTTCTTTTTCTAATAACTACATTGGTGAGTCATCTACTTTATCCCCTTCTTCTGCACTTTGAGTCTTTTCTTATGGCCATTTTTACTTGTCTGCTCATGCTCGCTGAGTGAAGTCCTTGCTTATAAACTGGAAGGCTGCATGGGTTCTAGGAGCGATTTAGTAGATCTCTGGTTGGATATTTCAAGCCAGATGAAGGAAAAAGGGAAACATTTAGATATATTGTAATTTTCCTTTTCATTTTCAGAGATAAAGCTTCTTGGAGAGATGAAAGAGGTAGCCAGAGCCAAAGACATCTTTGGCAAGGAGTTTTGCCTGTGTGAAAGGGTTTCTTGTTCATGTTTGTGGGGAAGCCAGAAGTGGCCTCAATCTTTGGCCAGCAAGATTCCAGCAGTGCCTCCACCTTCTTATGTTCCAAATACTTTATGAATCAGTGCCACAGGCTCTACTTGGTGTGGCCATTGGCTCCACTTTGCTTTCCAAAGATACTAGTGCATTTTAAAATTGTTCCTCAATGACTGTGTAGCCCACCCTGGCTTCCAGCTGGATGTTTGTAAGGTTCAGCCAGAATCTCTTCCATTTCCTTTCAGGCCCATCGTTCTGAGCATATGGTGGCTTGCAGCTAAGCTTGGGCCTTCTTCCATGCTCAACCTGTCAACCTTATACCCTGCTGCGATTTGTCAGTGTTCCTCTGGCTTGTGAGAGCTGCCTTTCCCTGGCTTCTGGTAGAAACAGAGTGTCTTTTTATTGATTAAATGAACAATGCGGTTTCCCTCTATGTGCGTGTCAGTGTTCCTCTGGCTTGTGAGAGCTGCCTTTCCCTGGCTTCTGGTAGAAACAGAGTGTATTTTTATTGATTAAATGAACAATGCGGTTTCCCTCTATGTGCATATTCTGTTGGTCATCTCAGTGAGAGTTTGGGGACCACAAGAGAAGGGAGATAGGTGACACCCTTGGGGAGTTCTTGATTGCTGGTTTGATTCTGAGTAGTGCCCAAGGGAATGATTGTCTGGGTTTAAGGGAGACAGAAAGAGGGAAAAAAGCAGTTGCGTGCAGAAAAGAAAAGCAAGAGAAAGGAAAAGAAAGAAGACACAGAACAGAGAGAACGGTCCTACTAAATGGTCTGTGATGCCCACATGTGCCTTATGATACTACCCATTGCTCTAGCCAACTGTCCAGGTTTCCTAGGATGGTCCCACATTCTCTGATGGTATATTCTTCAGGAATATGGTGCTGTTCTGGGTGAGCTCCTTGCCAGTCCTCTTCATTTCTTCCTCTCACTTCCTGGGGAAAGAGGACACCCAAAGAATTTTTGTCTCATTCCTGAAAGGTCTTCAAAATGGGTTGCCATGGGAGCAATGGGAGGTAGCAAAGGCAAGACAGAGATCCACGCCCCCTGCTGGTGAGAACAAGAAATAACTGCATCTGTTTTCCTGTGTTCTTTTCCTACAGTTCTTTGGTGGGTAAGTGGCTGGTTTGACCTGTCTTGCTCAAATGGTGATGGGGGTTAGGGGTATAGAGGGTAACCGGGGGAGGGGGCAGGAAGGGAGAAAGAGAGAAATCAGAATGAATGCCACCCAGACTGCAAAATGTCATACCGTGTGAGGAGGAAAATGCCCCAGGAGTTAAAGACCATTATTAGAAAATAGATTTTCCTGTCCAGAATGCAAAACAGATAGTGAGGGCCTCGTGGGTGTTGCTGGAGGGGAGGCTGGGAGAGAGACAGGGCACCGCTCATCCTCCAGAATGAGAACTGGATTTCTGTTCAATTTTTTATAGATGTCTGTGTGCCTCCCCATCACATTACAGTCCGGGTGAAAAATTATCCCGGTTCCACCAAGGAAAATAGATCTGCATGAATCAAGATTTCATTGCCATGGGCCATGTTATCACATGGAATTTCTTTATGGGTCAACATGGCTGATTTATTTATATGTGTACCCTGTGGGTGTCTATTAGTCCTCCCAGACTGTGATCACCAAGGGGACAGCTGGCTTATATATGGGTTGCCTGGGCATGTGGTAAAATCCTTTTAATACATTTGCTAAACAGAAAGGGAAGGAAAGCATGAATATATATCTCGGCTGCTTCTAAGCACTCAAGTTCTGAGCCTAGATCTAGGAGTTGAAATAGCTGGGTTCTCATTCTAGCTCCACTGATGCATAATCTTGGACCATCACAACACCTTTCTGAGTCTCAGTTTCCTCAACTGTAAAATGAGGGTAATAATATTCCCTGCTGACCCAGCAGGTCACTAAGGTATGATTGTGGCTGAAATACTATGGGAATGACTAACTTGGGTAGGAATTAGTAATACTATTATATCTATTTATTTATTCATCAACAAACACTTGTTGAGCAACTGCTATGGGCCATGCATTTTTGTAGGTGCTGGGGACACAGCATAGATCAAGTGGGCATTGTCACTGCCTTCACTGTGTTCACAGTCCAGTGGCAGAATAGATGAGTAACTTTTCTCTTCTGCCTTAGACTTGTTTCTTTATCCTTGAAACTCAAAACTTTTACCAAGATTTCTGTGTGTTTTTCTTTTCTCATTACTTGTTCATGGAACTTGCTAAGTCTATTTGGTTTGCCAACAGAAGCTGTTCTCAACTCAGCAAAGCTTTATACCCCCCGCCCCCATCATTTCTGTTTTATCTCCTTCTTATTAGACAGTCCCAAGTGTTCTGGATTTATGGCTCCATGTTTCTTCATTTTCTTTCCTCTTCATTTTCTTTCCTCTTCATTTTCATGTCTTCATGGCATGCTACAAGGGAGTAGTGTCCCCAGAAATTTGCTAATGGTATTCCTGCTGCCTAGTTAGACCCAATATATTGCCAGCTCTTTGGAGAAGGCCATTACTGTCTTCCCTCACTGCCCCTCACCCTCCAAAGACATACTGTTTTTTTTTTTTTTTCGTTAAATTTTTATTTNAAGGTGGACACAACCAAAGTCACTTGCCATTGGTGCGCAGCTGGGATTTGAACCCAGACCTCTCTCCAGGCTCATGACTTTCTAAGACTCTAGAATCTTCCCACATTGCCACTTTCCAAAGAAGAAGACCCTACTCCAACCCCTTCCCCATTGCCAGCACCACGTGGCTTGCTCCTTCTGACTTAACCTTTAGCCATATCTTTGATGGAAATGCCTCCCTTCCAGAAGGAGAAAGGGTACCGTGTGTTGCCATTCAGACTTTGGAACTCCCAAGTCTTCATCACCATCTCCCTACATGCACGTACAGACACGCACCCACACAGACACACACAGGATCACACACAGACACGCCCTAGTTCTCTGTCTGTAATTACAGAAGCCAAGTCCAAGTGGCTAATGGTAATCAGCTGGGAACAAAGGCTGGATTTGTCTGTCATGCCAGTTCTAGGGACTTGTAATTTTCATCAGAGCCGTATGACTTTTTATAAAACTGAAAGATGCACGCACAACTAATGACCTGTAATTCTGAAGAGCTCCTGCCTTGATTGGGACTAATTATTTTTAGTAAGGAAATAATTAAGAATCCAGGAGACTCATCAATGGGGAAAGGAGGTCTGCTTTGGGGACCATTAATTATCCCAGGGCTGATTTTCAGGACCCCTTTGTCTCTTCTCAGCCCAGCCTGCACAGAGTGAAAGGGAAGCAGAGGCCCTGCCTTCACCCTCATCAGAGCTTTTTCCATGGCCCCCATGGGCAGGAGGAGGGACGTGTGAGTCTCTTAGCCAAGGAAAGGAGATCTCTTGGCCTCTGTCCACATTGAAGCTCACCCAGATAATCCTGGAGCCAGAAGGGACCCTGGAACCCTGGAATAAGTTTGGAGGTCTGGGTTTGAATTCCAGCTGTCTGACTTTAAGCAAGTTACTTAATTTCTTTGAGTCTCAGGCTGTCAGTGGACCTTGGAAAGATTATCGTATGGATTAAATGAGACGACCTGTGAAACATCTAGAGCTTAGTGGACATCTCCTACATGATTTTCATAACCGATTCAGAGTTTGTGCTCATCATTGTGCAGTTACAGCCCAGAAAAGGGAGAGAACTTGACCAAGGGCACGCAGTCAGCTTGCAGCAAAACTATGACAAGAACCCAAGTCTCTTTTGGGCCTGGGTCTTACTGCTTTTGTTTTGTTTTTTTTTTTTTTTTTT